>NW_027503278.1:0-33847 GCF_021521415.1 Bidens hawaiensis
GGTTTTGCATGTAAGGTTAGGTGCTTAACAGCCCTATATTCACTTTCCCCATATATATATATATATATATGAGCCACATTCAAACCTATGTATCTACACACAAACATATGTACCTACACAACGCACCTACACATAAGAAAGGGAGTGAAATTAGGGATTAATAGAGTTACACCTTCACTTCTCGCACTTCTCGCTGTAAAAAAACTTCTGAAATGATCCAATACCTATATATATATATATATATATCGTATCAAACATTATAACATACACTTACCACTTAAGGTAAGTGTATTCACACTTCACATCGAGTATGCACACAACCCCGAAAACATAACAAGGAAATGGGGCTAGAAACTCACCTGAACTCGGTTACGTTCACTGTTTATGGTTATTCCTCTCTTGAGCTGTGCAAGACTAACTGTATAACAATTACATGTATCAATTAACTATCATTACCCATATCATGTTTCTACTTTAATTATAACCCTCAACAAACGGGGGTCCGGGGGGCAGCGCTTCTGGCAGCGGTGTTCTAGGGGCGGCAGCCTCTAGCGGAGTCCAAGGGGCAGAGCCCCTGGCTGGAATTAAGCTGCCAGGTCAGCTTGGAAAAATAATTATTTTCATTATCGTCTTAACACATTTTCCATTAGGATTTTAATTTGATATCTAATTCGCTAACTCATTATCTATAACGAATTAAGCCTACTTCGTTAACTGATTCGTTATCTTACATGATCTGATTCGTTAGTCTAGTTCGTTATCTTATCATAGCGAATGGTGAGTAATGAACTAACTGATTCGTTATCTTATCATGGTCTGGTTCGTCATCTAGTTCACTATCTCAGCTTAACGAATTGGGTAGTAACGAATCACTTGATTCGTTGTCTTAACATAACGAACTGGGTGAGTAACGAATCACTTAACAAAGTGCTTAACGAACTGCTTCTAGTTCGTTATCTCTTCTTAACGAATGAGCATAACGAATTTCTTGCTAATTCGTTATGTCTCCGCTAACGAACTAGGGTTAGGGTTCTGACATTCTTTTCAATCTCGTACATGCTTTTCCGGCGCCGCCTTTTCGGCGCCATCATCTCCTGAAAACCGGGATTTCGCCGAAAAAACGAGATCTCAGTTATTTTCCACCGTTCTTCACCGTTTTTCGTCCTGTTTGATCCAGATCTAAGCTAGGGTGATCTCTAAGCTCATATTTTGATCGGTTTAAACCCAATTCCATCCGGATCTCATAACTAACGGTTAAAAGGTGTCGGTTCGTCCTTTCACGACTAGATTTAACGGGTTTGGATCTTTACAATATCATACTATTATTACCTTGGGTCGGAAACCGATTCTTCTTCTTGGTTTCGGCTAGAGAGAGAAAGTAGGACGAGAGAGAGCTAACTGTGTGTATTGGGTGGTGTTTGAAATATATGTAAATGAATGGATTAAGGGTGATTATGGTTTATATATTATGGGTCATGGACTTGAGCCCATGGTCTATCTTCCTTCCTTTCTAATCCAAGTCCATTACCCATATTACTTACCCAACACAAGCCCGATTCATAATAACTCCTACTTTATTTTATTTCTCCACTAACCCGAGTAAACTTTCCCACCACTATTTAATTAATATTATTTTAGAAATTTCGGGATGTTATACAATATATACACTTACTTTCATAAACGCATCCTTAGATACATATTATATACTTTACCCTTTTACCTTTCTTTTGTACACATTTATTCATACATACATTCTTTCATACTACACGCATAACTATCTTTACCATCTCAGATATTATTAGGGTCTGTCCCCTCTGTCTCAAATAATTTTAAGGTGTGGTCCCTTCTGTCTCGTATTGCATTAGGTTCTGGTCCCTTATATTTCAGATATAAGTAGGGTCTGGTCTCTTCTTTCCATACAACCATACATACACTTCTGTACACATACATTTTATTATATACTTTAATACATACTCTTAGTCATTCATGTATCATTCATGCATCTTATACAAAACTCACATTTCCTGGCGATATGTGCAATATCCGCAGATCTTTCACGTACCGACAAGCATTCATTCATAGCCTTAGTCACTATAACAAAAATAATATAAGGCATACACTTACCATTTAGGGTACGTGTACTAACTAATCACATTGAGTATGCACACAACCCTGAAAACATAACAAGGAAATGAGGCTAGAAACTCACCTACAAACGATTCCTTCATGAATTTACTATTATTCCCTTCTTGAGCTTTGCACGGCTAACTGTGTATTAATCTTGAGCTGTAACCCCTAGCTACAGGGGTCCGGGGGCAGCGAGGTTCTAGGGGCGGCAGACCTTAGCGGGGTCCAAGGGGCAGAGCCTCTGGCTAGGGTTAAACTGCTAAGTCAGCTTGGAAAAAAATTATTTATTTTTAGTAAGTCTTTGCTAAAAACCTTATCAGAAAACTGAAGTTCAATTATTTGATCAGATCAAATCTTTTTTCATTATTAATTATTTACTTATCTTAGCTCATATATCGTATAAGTCCATGTCTATCGTTTACGTAGGTATACACTGTTTATCTTTAGTTTATTTTATAAAATCACATTAGCGTATAAGTTCTATCCAACATATAAGTCTCATTAGGCGTACAAGTCACATATCGCATATAAGTTGCTGCAGACGTATAATTTAGTTCGACGTATAAGTCTTCCCAACATGTAAGTACATATACGCTACGTATATACATATATGGCGCTATGTACTTATACGTTTCAGACACCTATGCACTATCTATATTCTTATGTGCTGTCTACTTACACACTGCAACATACTTACTTTCTATCTTCACTTATACGCTGCACTTATACGACGTATATACTTATACGGCATATAAGTGCAGGTCAGCCCTCTTTTTATGCGTTTTCAAGGTTTTTCTTCGATTCCGACGCCGTCCGTCGCCGTTAACCACCATGGTTGGTCGGGGTTTGATCTTTATGGTCTGAGTAGCTTAAGGGTGTCTATATATGAGCTAAGGTGGCCCTTAAGCTCGTTTTTGGTTGATTAAACACTCGAAATAACCTAGATCTAGATCCAAACGTCTCATACGGCATCACGGGGCTACGGTGTCGGGTTCTAATAGGTTGTGTCAGCTGAAATAAATTATTTCTTACCTTCAGTTGGTCTCGGATCGTTGAATATAGTAGAGTAGAGTGTGTTTGTCTTAAGTGTGTGTTTTAGAAGGTGTAGACTATGGTGTAGAGATGGATGGAAATGGAAAGGATTGGGGTTTAAGGGGTATTTATACTCCCTTAGGTCCATGGACCTTATGCCCATCTTTCCTTTTTAGTCCATTTTTAATTCCATCTTAAAGCCTACTTAACCTTCCATGTTTATTATTTTATTATTTCTTCTACTACTCAAGTAAACTTTTCCATCATAAATAAATAATATATTAAATATCATTTTAGAAATTTCGGGATGTTACAAGTCTACCTTCCTTAAAAGAGGTTTCTTTCCCGAAACCTAACTCTTACTTAAACAAGTCTGGGTAAAACTTGCGTATCTCCTCTTCAACTTCCCAAGTAGTATCCGATCCTTTACGATGTTTCCATATCACCTTCGCTAAAGGAATAACATTATAACGAATATGCTTTTCCATATGGTCAACTATCCCTACAGGCTACTCGATGTAGTTCAACTGTTCATCAACCTCAATGTCTACTAACGGCAGTGGGACTTGCCATCAGCTAGACATTTCCTCAAGTGAGAAACATGATAAGTAGAGTGAATTCCTTCTAACTCTTTAGACAAATCCAGCCTGTAAGCTAGTTCACCCTCACGATTGACGATCTTAAATGGTCCAATGTACCTTGGACTTAACTTTCCTTTTTTCCTGAAATGAATGATTCCTTTTTAAGGCGAGACCTTGAGCATCACATTGTCACCAACGTTAAACTCGATTGGTCGTCGCCGCTTATCAGCATACGACTTCTGACGGTCTTGAACAACTTTCATCCTTGCCTTGATCTGATCTAACTTTGAAGAGGTCTCTTGCACAACTTCTAGACTTCCAATCTCTTTCTGCCCTATCTCGCCCCAGCATACGGGAGTTCTGCAACGTTTGTCATACAACATTTTGAATGGTGGCATACCAATACTCGAATGGTAGCTGTTGTTATAGGAGAACTCTGCCAAATGAAGATGATCATCCCAACTTCCTCCAAAGTCTAGAACGCAAGCACGTAGCATATCCTCAAGGGTTTGGATAGTCCTTTCAGACTGCCCATTTGTTTGAGGATGATACGCCGTAATGATGTTCAGTTTTGTTCCCATAGCTTCATGGAACTTCTTCCAAAACCTCGATGTAAAAAAAGTATCTCTGTCAGACACGATTGATAATGGTACTCCATGCTTAGCCACAACTTATTTTATGAACACATTTGCTAACATTTCTAACGAGATAGCCTCTCGTTTAGGCAGCAAGTGTGCACTTTTAGTTAAACGGTCCACAATCACCCAAATGGTATCATGATGTTTAGCTGTACGGGGTAGCTTAGTTATGAAATCCATGGTGATGTGTTCCCATTTCCATTCTGGTATCTCTAATGGCTGCGTCTTCCCATAAGGTTTCCGGTGCTCTTCTTTGGCTGCATCATCAACTGTCTGGATGCATAAGCTATCACTTTTCCCGTTGCATTAACATGCAACCTAACCTACGATGTGAAGCATCAGTACAAACAACCAAATCCTCGTCACCATCGGGTAGAGCAAGGACTGGAGCTTGCGTGAGTCTCTTTTTTAGTCTTCAAAAGCCTCCTCCTAAAACTAACCCCAAGTGAATACTATAGACTTTCGGGTCATTCCGGTCAATGATGCAACTATCTTGGAGAATCCTTCGATGAATCTCCTATAATAGCCCGCCAACCCTAAAAAGATGTGTATATCAGTCGGGTTCTATGGAGGATTCCAATTCGTTATCGCATCAATCTTAGCTGGGTCCACAGTAATTCATTCAGGATTGATTACGTGACCCAGAAACTGCACATCGCGCAACCAGAATGCGCATTTTGAAAACTTAGCATACACTTTCACTTTTTTCAAGATCTCCAATATTTCTTTTAGATGGTCAACATGGTCAGACTCACTCTCGGAATAAATCAATATATCGTCAATGAAAACGATAACTGACTTGTCCAACATCGACCGACATACCCTATTCATCATGTCCATAAATGCTGCTGGAGCATTCTGTAGACCGGACGACATCACGAGGAATTCGTAGTGTCTATACCGCGTCCGAAACGTTGTTTTTGGGATGTCTTCCTCTTTCACCTTCATTTGATGATAGCCTGATCTAAGATCTATTCGTGAGAACCAACCCGAACCTTTTAGTTGGTCAAATAAATTATCAATCCGTGGAAATGGATATCTGTTATTTACCGTAAGCTTGTTCAACTCTCGATAATCTATACACATTCTCATGCTTCTATCCTTATTCTTAACAAACAACACCGGTACGCCCCACAAGGAAACATTCGACCTAATGAAACCTTTATCTAGGAGTTCTTGCAGTTGGGACATTAATTCTTTCATCTCGGACGACGCCAGGCGGTAAGGTGCTTTCGCGACGGGTTGGGCTCCTGATATTAAATCTATCTGAAATTCTATCTCTCGCTCCGGTGGCAACCCCGGAAGGTCCTCAGGGAACACTTCATGGTAGTCGTGCACAACAGGAACATCTTTTACTTCTTTCGACTCGGCTGTAGCTTTAACAACATACGCAAGGTAGGCACCGCACTCTCGTGTTAACAATCCTTCAACTTTTATAATCGAAATCTGAAGCCTTGAACTTTCTTTATCACTATAAACCGTCACCGTACTTCCATCCAAGGATTTTAATCTTATTATCCTATTCTTGCACATTATTTGAGCTTCGAACTCATATAGCCAGTTCATTCCCAAAACCACATCGAACCCTCCTAAGGTCATAACATACATGGTAACAAGGAACTCACGTCCCTCTAACTCTGTCTTATAATCCTTAACCATTCTCATTATTCTAACCGAGGTCTCGTTAGCGGTTTCTAGTTTAAAAGTTTCAGGCACTCGGCAACACTTCATTTTAGCTAACTTACTAGATTTCGTAGCTACGAAACTTCTATTTGCATCTGAATCAAACAACACAGAAGCGGAAATACCGTTCACTAGAAACGTACCTGTCACAACATCTTGGATTTGCTTAGCCTGATCCTGAGTCAACATGTAGGCCCTACTCCTTGGCCTCTCTTGCTAAGCATACTTCCTTCCAATTCCACCGCTTCACCATCAGTGCCCTCCCTAGCCATGTGACTCGTTTTACAACACTTGTAACATGAGGGATTTGCAGTGCAATCTGGAGCATAATGCCTCATCTTCCCACACTTGTAACATGCGTTCGACCCAAGCCTGCACTCGCCACCATGAGCTTTACCACACTTGTAGAAGACATCTGAACCCTTACCCCACTTGCACTCACCAACGTTCATCTTTCCACACGTCGTGCATGACTTCTTCTCCCATACCTTCTGTTGCTTGCCCCTGGGGTTCCATGACTGAGTACCTGGTCGTTTTGCTGGAGTAACCCATTTCTTTTCTTCCTTCTCTTCCACCACCACTTCGTCCTCCGCTAGGTCATTGTAGACCATCTCTGTGAGTTCGACTGCAGAGTTAAAGGTAGCAGGTTTACTTACCCCGACTAAGGTGCAGACGTTCTGTGGAAGTCCTCTGATGTTGCACTTGATCCTCTTAGCTTCAGTATTCACCATGTCATGCACCAGCCAAGACATGCGGTTGAATTTAGTAGTGTATTCGCGGTGTGTCATTATATCCGCCTTCAGATTCAAAAACTTCATTTCAGCCCTCTCAACCTCAGCATCAGCACAAAATCGCTTAATCACCAACTCCTTCAGGTCATACCACCTCATCGCCTTAATCTCTTCCCGAGTCTTCCTCTGTTCCACAGTCTTCCACCAGTAGATAGCTTCATCACCAAAGGACTGAATATCATAACCTACTGCTTGGTCAGGACGACACTCGCTAATTTGGATAACCGTGTCCATGGTGGTTATCCACTGGAGAGTAGCGATTGTGTCTCCTAGACCAGTCCACTTTGGTGGGCCGCAACCTTTGAATGACTTGTAGTTGCAACCTCCTTGTCCTCTCTTTCTCTCGTCAACCTTTACAGATCGAACTTCACTCGAGTCACCTTCCTCATCATAAGCTTTCTTACCATCATCCCCCGCCCTCTTAGCCGTCCTGGAATGGCTTTCAGTAGACTTTCCAGGATGTAATTCCTTTACTGCAGCAGCTACAGCCTGAGCAATTGTGCGAGATCAGAGTAACAATGAAAGGTATCAACTTGATCCTACTATTCAAGCCACCATTGCTCAAGCTATAGCTGCTGCAGTGTAAGCACCTGATCTCGATGCCCTACTTTGGTGTTGGATTTACTTATAAACACAGTTCTAAATATCAGAGTTAATTAAAACTTTTGCGGAAATAATAATTTAAGTTAACCATTCATTACAAAACATTCGAAACTTGTCTTTAAAATAACATAACATAAGATAGCTTATTAAAACATCATGACAATTCCTTCTTCAGATGCCAGCCTCTTCAGATCCTGCCATGTGTCTCCCTCAAGATAACTGCTTCAATATATTTACATGTGTGCATACTAAAAGTCAGCTACACTGAGTGAGTTCTAGTTAATCAAGTAACATACAATACATACCCTTACTTTCATATACACATCCAAAGATACATATTATATACTTTACCCTTTTACCTTTCTTTTGTACACACATTTATTCATACATACATTCTTTCATACTTTCATACTACATGCATAACTATCTTTACCATCTCATATATTATTAGGGTCTGGTCCCTTCTATCTCAGATATTATATAGGGTCTAGTCCCTTCTATCTCTAATATTATTATGGTCTGGTCCCGTCTATCTCAATTATTAGTAGGGTCTGGTCCCTTCTTTCCATACAACTATACATATACTTCTATACACATACATTTTATTATATACTTTCATACATTTTCTCATTCATGTATCATTCATGCATATTATATAAAACTTAGCTTTCCTGGAGATACGTTAAATATCCGAAGATTGTTCACGTACTGACAAACATTCATTCATAACCTCAATCACTGTCACATATATCATATTAGGCATACACTTACCACTTAGGGTAAATGTACTAACTAATCACATTGAGTATGCATATAGCCCCGAAAACATAACAAGGAAATGGGGCTAGAAACTCACCTGCAAGCGATTCCTTCCTGAATTTACTGTTAATCCCTTCTTGAGTTGTGCACGGCTAACTGTGTATTAATCATAGTATCAATAAACTACTTCTAGCTATACCATACTTCTAAGTTATTATAACTCCTAGCTACGGGGGTCTGGGGGCAGCGCCCCTGGAAAATGGGTTCTAGGTGCGGCGGACCCTAGCGGGGTCCAAGGGACAGAGCCCCTGGCTGGGGTTAAGCTTCCAGGTCAGCTTGGAAATTTTTTTTCCGTAATAAGTCTTTACTAAAAACCTCATTAGAAAACTAAAGTTCAATTATTTAATCAGATCAAATCTTCATTTCATTATTAATTATTTACTTGTCTTAGCTCATATATCGTATAAGTCCATGTCTATCGTTTACGTACGTATACGCTGTTTATCTTTCATTTATTTTATAAAATCACATTGGCGTTTAAGTTCTGACCAACATATAAGTCTCCTAGGCATACAAGTCACAGATGGCGTATAAGTTGCTACAAACGTATAAGTTAGTTTGACGTATAAGTCTTCCCAACGCGTAAGTACCTCCAGCGTTAATTTGCACATATACGCTACATATATACATATACGTTTATATATGCTTACACGGTGCATGCATACATATACACTACATATATACATATACGGTGCTATGTACTTATACGTTTCAGACACTTATGCGCTATCTATAAACTTATGCGCTGTCTACTTACACGCTGCAACCATACTTATGTGTTATCTTCTTTCATACACTGCACTTATATGACGTATATAATTAGACACCGTATAAGTGCAGGCCAACCCTCTTTTTACGCGTTTTCAAGGGTTTTCTTCGATTTCGGCGTCGTCAGCAGCCGTTAACCACCATGGTTGGTCGGGGTTTGATCTTTATGGTCTGAGTAGCTTCGGGGTGTCCAGATTTGAGCTAAGGTGGCCCTTAAGCTCATTTTTGGTTGATTAAAAACCCGAAATAACCTAGATCTAGATCCAAATGGCTCATACAGCATCACGGGGCTGCGGTGTCGGATTCTAATAGGTTGGGTCAGCTGAGATAAATTATTTCTTACCTTCTGTTGGTCTCGGATCATTGAATATAGTAGAGTAAAGAGTGTTGGCTTAAGTGTATGTTTTTGAAGGCGTAGGCTATGGTGTAGAGATGGATGGAAATGGAAAAGATTAGGGTTTAAGGGGTATTTGTACTCCCTTAAGCCCATGAACCTTTGGCTCATCTTTCCTTTTTAGTCCATTTTTAATTCCATCTTAAAGCCTACTTAAACTTCGTTCTTTATTATTTTATTATTTCTTTTACTACTCAAGTAACTTTTCCATCATAAATAAATAATATATTAAATATCATTTTTAGAAATTTCGGGATGTTACATGCAGTGAAGAATCTGCATCCTGAAAAGTCTGCTGTAAGCCATGCAAGAACTGCTGAGAAGACATGGGAGAGTGGTAAGAAGGATTATGAGAATAAGAAATGTGACTCGAGCGAGGTTAAGTTTGTGAAGGTTGGTGAGGAAAGAGGGGCCGAGGTGGGTGTTACAAGTCGTTCAAAGGTTGTAACTGACGAAGCTGACTGGTTTAGGGATGCAATCTCTACTCTCCAATGGATAACCGGCATTGACAAGGTTATCCAAATTAGCGAGTGTTGTCCTGATCAATCGGTGGATTATCCACCCAGTCGTTTGGTGATGAGGTTATGGTCTGTTGGGAAACTGTGGAGAAAAGAAAGACCCGAGAAGAGATTAAGACTATGAGGTGGGATGACTTGACGGATATAGTTATGAAGCGGTTTTATGATGATGCTGAGGTTGAGCGGGCTGAGATGAAGTTTCCGAATTTGAAGGCAGGGAAGATGGCACACCGTGAGTACACCACTAAATTCAACCACATGTATATGTTGGTGCTCGATATGGTGAACAATGAAGTGAAAAGGATCAAGTGCTATATCAGGGGACATCCACAAAATGTCCGCAACTTAGTCAGGGCTAGTAACACTGCTACTTTCGACTCTGTTGTTCAACTCGCAGAGATGGTTTATGACGACCTGGCTGTGGACTATGTGGTGGTGGAAGAGAATAAATAGAAGAAGTGGGTCACTCCTACTAAACGGCCCGACACTTAGATGTGGAACCCTACGGATAAGAAGCAGAAGGTGTGGGATAAGAAGCCTTGTACGACGTATGGCAAAATGCACAGTGGTGAGTGCAGGTGGGGTATTGGTTCTGATATTTGTCACAAGTGCGGGAAAATCCATGTTGTGGAGTGCAGGCTTGTGATGAATGCTTGCTACAAGTGTGGAAAAGTGGGGAATTATGCTAATGAATGCAGCGCAAATCCCGCATGTTACAAATGTGGTAAGACGGGTCATATGGCAAGAGAGTGCACTGATGGTGAAGCTAGAGGAAGTGGAAAAAAGGATGCTGACCAAACCAGGCCAAGGACCAGTGCTTACATGTTGACTCAGGAGCAAGCTATGCAGATCCTTGATGTTGTGACATGTACTGATATGTGCAAAATTATACACATTATTTATATCATTTATCCTCGATTTTATACACTTTTCATAACAAATCCATTGAGTTTGACACTAAATTATTTGTAACATGGATTTGTAGGTTCAAATGATGAATTGGACTATCTAAACAAGAAATAACGACCAAAAGGACACAATTCAGAAACCGAACAAAACCGGAAATGAAGTAACAAGGTCCGAAATGGGAATGAAACAACTTGGTTTGAAGGAAAAATAATAAACAACCAAAAGAAAGAACAAAGCCAGAAGAAATGAAGATGAAAAACAAAGACAATACTTGAAGATAAAATAATAACAAGCCACCAGCAAATCTTATGGGCTCTAAATACATGAAGACAAAAGACCTATTGAACATTATGGCCCATAAAGATTTCAAGACAAAACATTAATGAGTTGACACGGGAGTCAGAATCTAGAAGGATTAGATTGGACACTTATGGGTTGTAAACACCCTTATGTCCCATTAAGAACCGTTGGTCATTATTGTATCACAAAATTCGTCGGTGCAACCAAGATCCAAAATATCAGGAATAGATAATATCAAGAGATTTAAAAGTGACACTTATGGGTCATATAGTTTACTTACGACCCATAAAGACTGTCGGTAAGAAACAAGATCCTAAACATCTGGAGTTGGAGATATGGCCTGTGAAAAAGTTACTTTTATGGGTCATAACGATACTGTTGAAAACATTACGACCCATAAGTGTTCCAAATTTTCAGCTATAAATAGCAGCCCGAGTTTCAGCCCAAACCATCCCATTTCTTACATCTCTTCTCCCTAATTAGCTAAATAAACTCCAAAGGAGTGCCACGAAGGTTCCAAGAGTCTCGAGGAGGTTCAAACCACTTCCCGGGAGTTCCGAAGTTCTTTCCGAACACCCCACGAATAGCATGTCTCTACTTCGTAAGTTTAATTTGGTTATGTTAATTGCTATGTTAGGCTAATAATCTATTAGTTTCGACATTAAGGGCTCTATTTTGTATTATGATTCGAATGTGAAATAGTTATGTGTTTTTATTGTTGAAAGGTTACGAGTGTATAATTTCTTGAACAATAAATCCGAAACTCTGTTAGGATTCAAATTAGTTTGTTAATGGACCTGGTCAGTTTATTAATGTCCTAATGATGTTATCCAAAGTTAAAATAAGAAATATGATTTTAATCTTGATAACTAAGGAACAAATGACGGTTTTGCGTTTGTCTATGAATTCAATCTCGTTATATAAATTATACAATATGATTTAGTATTCCGAACGGCGTTAACCCCTAAATGATAATTAATAATTTCATCACCTGCTACTCACACGTTAAGATCCTAATTACGTGAGCTTAGGGTAGCGATTTGGCTCTAAGTAACGAACTGCGCTTAGTTAGACATGGATGGATGGAACGTCTGAATGACGTGACGTTTAGTATCGATATCGATCTGGAAATAGAAAATACCGCGAAGAGATTAAGGAAACAGGAAAAACTTCGAAATAAGTTAGCAAATCCTTCAACCTCTACTCAAACACCACCGTCCATTGACATTTGGGAAAACATTTCCTTGTCAACTGACTCTGAATCATCATGAATCTTCTACATCTTCGTTCCAAGCCCGTAACTCATCCCGATAAGCGTCCTTAACATCAAGTATCCTGAAAAACATAAACACGCTTGAAGTACCAAAGTTCACACAATATTTAAACTAAAAGTAAACAAATAATAAAATAATATACATGACTTTTACTCGACCATCACTGAGCCATATGTTGCTCCAAACTCTTGATGCTGGTCTTTGTTTCTTGTTGTAATATTTGAGTACTGGTAGCCAGGTTCTTCACAATGTCTTCCAAATACATTCCAAAGCTGCTTGGTTGTTGTGTTAGTGGTTGTTAACGATGTTGGAAATTTTGTTAGTTTGGAAAAGGTTGACGTGGTTGATATTGGGGTGGTTTTTGTTGGTAGCCAAAGTTGGTGGGTTGTCCCCAATTCTTATTTCCCTCGTGCCTGATCATATTGCCTTGTGTTTTGTCCAGGATATCCACCAACTGCATTCGCTTGTTTGACATTTTCTTGAAGCATTGGACACATATCAGTGGGTGTTGGTACATGATGTCAGTAGTTCAGTATCTAGTGTCTGTAATTGTGTTAGTTGGATTTGTTTATGTGTTTTAGATAACTTGTCTCACAAGTTCGCCTGTTATAAGCGAACTTGTGGAACAAGCGAAGTTATCAACAACTTCGCCTAGCCTGTTAGGCGAAGTTGTCGATAACTATATATGTTTGATGTACGGGTTATTTTGTAACAGTGGTTCAGTACGTGTAATTGTGATTGGGCTATCACGTGTTAAAAGAGTTGCAATACAACGTGTCTATTGAGTACTGTAACGTGTCTTTGTACTTGGGTTTAACGTATATAGCGTCTAACACTCGTATCGTCTTACGTAGGGATTCCGCACCTACGTAATACGATATATATGCGTGTAGATCCGGCTGGGAACCTACAATTGGTGTCAGAGCTTTTGCTCGTGATTGTGTGGTTCGGGATTATCATACGAGTGTAGAAATCGTTCCGTTCGACTATTCATGGGACGAGTTTACGTTGAAATATCGAGGTTTTGTGTCCTAACCATCTCCCACTGTCAAATACAACCCATTACATCTCCACATACCTCGCAATACGTCAAATTAAAACCTGCAAAAGAATTTTGTTCTTCAGGCGAAGTTGCCACAACTGTTTGTAGGGTTTAGGCGAAGATATAAGTTTAAGCGAAGTTATCTTTAACTTCGCCTGTCTCACAAGTTCGCTTGAATAAGCGAAGTTGTCATTAAGCGAAGTTAACATCAGGCGAAGTTAAGAAGTAAGCGAAGTTAAGGTTTTTAGCGAAGTTGAGTATAAGCGAAGTTAAACTTAAGCGAAGTTAATCATAACTTCGCCTACTGGGTACTGTTCAGAATAATAAAATATTATTTTTGAGTTTCTTTGTGTTTTCGTGTCGTATTTCTTTCAAAGATGACTTCTATAAACATTACGGAACTGGTGAAGATGGAGGTGGAAGCTGGTTCAGCTACTAAGGCTCCGAAAATGCTTAAGGGTACCGATTTCGTGGCTTGGAAAGATCGGTTTGAGCAGTATGTTAAATATCAAGATGCTAAGATGTGGGTGTACATTCAAGATGGATACATTCCACCAACGGCCTTGTTTGAGGGTCGTGATCAGATTAAGAAGTACAATAAGATGGAAGAGGAAGAAAAGAAGATGTATGAGGCAGAGAGTAAATCACATGCAGCAATCACCATGGCTCTTCCACAAGAGATTCTACACACCTTCAAGAAATACAAAACTGCTAGAGAGCTATGGGAAGCTCTAGAAAACCGATATGAAGGTAATGTGGGGATACGTGCATCCAAAAGTAAGCTGCTAAAAACCCAATTCTCGGTGTTCAAATATTTGAAAAATGAATCACTCGATGACATCATCACAAGATATTATCACTTGATGACTGAACTCAGCAATTACTCCATTGTATACAAAGAAGAGGAGATAGTAGAGAAACTCATTGATGCTCTTCCACCGAAATGGGAAATGTACACGGTTTTGATGAGAGAAGATAAAGAGTTTGCCGATATTGATTTGGAAACAGCAGTCAATAAATTACGAACTTTTGAACTAAACATGTTTCGGAAAGAGACACCAACTGATCAGGTTCAGGATCCGGGAATGTACGGTGCAAATGTTAGTTCAAGTTCAACTTCAAGGTCAGAATCAACTGCTTACTACTCAAAGGGAGACTCAAGCTCAAACTCAACTCAAGATGGTCATGTGACTCTCAACTTGGACGGTGATGTATGTTTTGTAGCTGGAGGAAGTAATTCTTCAAAACCTCAAGCCACAACTGGTAACTTCTCATCAAATGCTCCAACTAACAAATACTCACAGATGCCCATGAGTGTTAAATCAGCTGAACAGCAGTTTGCTCTCTATGCATCCTTCATTGCATCTTACGAAAATTACATCAAAGGTAAAATAGTCGACCCTGCAACTTTAGATGAAGACTATGATCAGATCGATGCTGATGATCTAGAAGAGATGGACCTGCAATGGCAGATGGCTATGATAGTAAGAAGGGTTAAGAGATTCATGAAGAAGACAGGCAGAAAGTTTGTTGGAGAAAGACCAGGGTTTGACAAATCAAAGGTTCGGTGCTACAACTGTCAATAAAATGGTCACTTTGCCAAGGAATGTACCAATGAGAGAGTAGAACGTACTCAGAACAGACCTACACAACAGAATGGGGGAGATAGTGAAAATAAGGATATGGTATCTAGACACAATAGTGGGTATAACTGGAATCTACAGGTTGAGGAAGTCTTCGAACATGCAAATTTGGTGAACATCGAAACTGCAAAGAGTGAGAAAGTGACGGGAGAAAATCAAGCTTACATGGCAGAAGTGAACGATCAGCTTTCTGAGGTAAGTTCTGAACTCCCTTGTATGAAATGTGAAAATTTGTCTGAACAATTGAAAACAATAACTGATCAGTTTGTTAGTTTGGACGCTCAATTTAAAACATTAAAAGAAGATCATCATTACACTAAAACTAGAGAAAACAGTTACTCGGTAAAAATAAAAGCTAGTGAAAAAGATATCAGAAGTCTTAAAGCCAGTCTAGCTGAAAAAATACAAGTAATTGATCTTAGTTATGAAGTGTTAGAAGAAAAAACCAAACTAATTGCTGACAGGGATAAACAGATAGCTGATTACCAGGTAAAAGTGGTGGAATTAAACAGTAAAATTGAACAATTTAGAAACTCCTCAGCAATGCTTGATCACATCTTAAGTGTTCAACGTTCCCCAGTTAAAAAGGGGGGAATTGGATATTCTGAAGTTCCACCACCATATAACCATAACTATACGTATGATCCTAGTAATCAGAAATCTGTAGATGTTGAAATTGGTCAGACAGTTCCTGTTAAAGTTTCGGTTAAAGAACCCGAAGTTAGGCCTGTTTCGAATGTTAAGATTTCTGTCCCTAGTTCTGTCTCATCAAATTCTGACAAGACATCCGAATCTAGTGAGATAAAAGAAGAGGTAGTGTTACTAAAACGTGGGGAGGAATATAAGCCAACTGAAAAGAACTCTCCCCTAAACCCGTTTGTCCCACCATATGTTAGACAAACGAATAGTAATGCAACCTCAACATCTGAAACAACTGTTGAGACGAAGGTTGAACACAGGAGTTGTTTCAGATGTAATCAAATCGGACACCTAATTGCTAATTGTGCTCTAAATCAAAGAGAATTAAGAGGAATGAGGCCTCCGAAAACTGAAAATAAAACGAATGGTAATTACTATACTGGTAGGAATGCGAACTCACCAAAGTTCAGACATTGGACTATTCCAAGATCTCAAAGAAATCGATCTCAGTTTTACCCGGTTAACAACCAAACAAACAGATTTAATTCAGTTAATCCACTAAGGTTTGGATGGCCTCATAGTCAATTCTCAAGAAGGTATCCTTACAGAACTTACAACAATCATTCTCAAACAAACTTTGGACAACCAAGGTATGGGATGCCAGTTAACAGATTTAATCGACCCAAGACCAATAGGTCTTGGGTCCCTAGATTTTAATCCTTTGCTTTAATCGTGCAGGAACAGTTGAACAGGACTGTAAACAATCTGTGGGTTGTAGATAGTGGCTGTTCCCGGCACATGACTGGCAACAAGAATTTGTTACATGAATGGAAACCTGTTCAAGGAGGAAGAGTTAGTTTCGCTGGAGAGAGCGGAGGTAGAATTACTGGTATTGGAACCGTAACAAATGGAAAAATGAAATTGGAAAAGGTGAATCTTGTTGAGGAATTGAAGCATAATTTGTTGAGCATATCTCAGATTTGTGACAAAGAGTACACAGTGCACTTTACCATAAATGAAGCAATTGTTCTGTGTCCTGGTTTCAAGATACCAGAGGCATGGGTGGTGATGAAGGCTCCAAGAGAAAAGAACACATACGTCATGGATATGAGGTCAATTGAGATGACAACAGAAGAATCATGTCTTCTGTCAAAGGCAACTGAATCTGAGTCCGAGTTATGGCATCGAAGACTGGGGCATATACATCTTCGAAAAATGAACTACATTCTCAAGAATGGGCTAGTGCTTGGTGTTCCCTTAAAGAATTTCAACTTTGAAGATCAATGCTTATCGTGCAAGAAGGGAAAACAACACAAGAAACCTCTTCACTCCATGATGGTTAACTCAATTGTCAGTACAATAGACCTACTTCACATGGATCTATTTTGGTCCCGTGAATGTAAAGAGTCTTGGTGGAACTTCATACTGGTTGGTAGTAACTGATGATTACTCGCGATACTCTTGGGTGTATTTTCTGAAGACAAAGGATGAGATGGTTCAGTTGGTAATTAACTTGATTACCAAGGTTGAGAATATTATGGGGAGAAAGGTTAAGTACATCAGGAGTGATAATGGGACAGAGTTCAAAAACTACCAGATGGAGCTGTTCTGCTTATAGAAAGGGATAGAACACCAGTACAGCACCCCGTATACTCCGCAAAAAAATGGGGTGGCTGAGAGGAAGAACAGGACGCTAATTGAAGGAGCCAGAACCATGCTGGCTGATGCTAAACTTCCCGTGGTGTTCTGGGCTGAAGCAGTTGCCACAGCCTGTTATATCCTTAGTCATGTTTTAACTGTTAAAAGGCTAAATAAAACTTGTTATGAACTTATGCATGGTCGAAAGCCAAACATAAATGGTCTCGAACCATTCGGGTCCCCATGTACGATATTAAAGACAAACTCTAAATTTGGTGAGAAAGCCGACGAAGATATTTTAGTCGGATATGTAGTTGGGACACCCAACAGAAGAGTCTTTAATTTATCGAACAGCAAGGTTGAAGTGGTATGTAACACCGACATCACGAGTTACAAACCACCAATGCCCAGCACGGGACCCGCTGAAGCTTTTGACTATGATAAACTGTTCAAATCCTTTAATATGCCTTACTTGGATTTTGCAGAAGTTGATGAGAAAATTGCTTCACAGATTTTGTATGATTAGGAGGAAAATATTGTGCAACGTCCACGATACGACGAAAGTCAACCTTCCACGTCAAGTGCCGTTAATGCTCCTGCCGCCTCTACTGAAGAAGAATTTTACAACCCTTTTCACTCTCAACAACAATCGCCCATTGATGAACTCTCTTCGAACCTGGAAGTTAATCTTCAAGTCAGTTCGGTTCCGACTACTGGAGTTCACAAAAATCACCCTTTAGAGAACGTGATAGGTGATCTGTCTGATGGTGTACAAACAAGACGAAGCTTGAATGAGCACACCTGTGTTTACGCAAGCATTAAAGAAACAGGTATCATTAACCAGTGCTTGTACACCTGCTTCATCAGCCAGGTTGAGCCAAAGAACTATCAAATGGCTCTAAAGGACAGCTCGTGGGTCGAAGACATGCAAGAAGAGTTAGCTCAGTTCGAGAAGATGGAAGTATGGAAATTGGTTGCAAAACCGAAGAATGTGCATGCGATTGGCACCAAATGGGTTTTCAAATGTAAGAGAGATGAGAAAGGGATAATCATCAGGAACAAGGCGAGGCTGGTTGTAAACGGGCTTAATCAGCAAGAAGGGATCGACTACAATGAAATGTTTGCTCCTGTGGCAAGATTGGAAGCGATTCGTTTGTTTTTGGCATTTGCTTCACACAATGAGATGAAGCTGTTCCAGTTAGACGTGAAAAGTGCGTTTCTTAACGGTAAAGTCGATGAGGTTGTGTACGTTGAGCAGCCTTCGGGTTTTCCTGACCCAGACTTTCTTGATCACGTGTACAAGCTAAGTAAAGCGCTATATGGGCTACATCAGGCCCCTCGTGCCTGGTATGCAACCTTGTCTGATTACCTACTTGAGAATGGGTTTGAAAGAGGAAAGATCGACATCACGCTATTTGTCAAGAGAAAGGGGGGAGATTTTCTCCTAGTTTAAGTCTACATGGACGACATCATCTTTGCTGCTTCAAAAGTCGCCATGTGTCAGGAATTTGAGGAAGTCATGAAAAGGAAGTTTGAAATGAGTGCAATGGGTGAATTAACTTTCTTTTTAGAATTGCAGGTTGATCAGAAGAAGGAGGGGATGTTCATCCATCAAACTAAATATGTCCAAGACGTTCTCAAACGCTTCAAGATGGAGGACAACACTCCATTTGATACTCCGGTTTGCGTCAACCACAAGCTAGGTGCTGATTCAGACAGTGACGCAGATGTGGACCCCACCCAATATCGAGCAATCATAGGTTCTTTAATGTATCTAACTGCATCTAGACTTGACATTATGTTTGCAGTTTGTCTCTGTGCTCGATTTCAGGCAAGCCCAAAGGAATCTCACATGAAGGGAGTGAAGAGAATACTGTGGTATCTCAAAGGCAAGCCTAAGCTGGGATTGTGGTACACGAAAGGGGGAGACTTGGATTTGGTCGCTTATACAGATTCTGACTATGGAGGTTGCAATCAGAACAGGAAGTCGACGACCGGTGGATGTCAGTTTCTGGGAGGAAGATTGATTTCGTGGCAGTGCAAGAAGCAGACCTCTGTAGCCATTTCTACCTGTGAAGCAGAGTACATGGCAGCATCAAACTGCTGCTCCCAGGTTCTTTGGATACAACAGCAATTGCGCGATTACGGTCTGAATTTCACTCAAACTCCTATTTGCATTGATAACACTGCTGCAATCTCAGTAACTAACAATCCCGTAAAGCACAGCAAAACTAAACACATTGATATTCGTCATCATTTTATACGGGATTGTGCTGAGAAGAAATTAATAGTGCTCGAAAAGGTTGATTCGTTAGATAATTTCGCTGATCTTTTTACTAAAGCGTTTGACAGAACCCGCTTTCAAAACCTTGTTGAGCTTAGTGGGATGATCAATCTCGAGTAACCGTATTTTTCGTTTTTACAATAAAAAAAAAACGTCACTATCGCTTAGAATTATGTCGGTTGCTTCAGTTTGAAGGACATATCTTCGGATGTGTTTGGTCCTCACTTCAACCAGTAGATTATAAGGATAGCCATTAACCAGATGACTGAAAGCGACTGGGGCGGTTTATGATGTGTTTTTTTTTCTCTTTCGCTGAAAAGTAGTCGTTCATACTTAGTTAAAAGGACGCATATTCGTATGTGGTCGGTCCAGCTGATCCATTGGATCTTCAGGATAGCCGTTTACCTGATGACTTTGACTTGATCGGGGCGATAGAATTTAAATTTTTTTAGGGAGATGATATAATTTTTCAAGTCTACAACTTCGTAAGAAGTTTCTATACAATGTTTCTAAGAAAATTGATCCAACCTTGGAAACTGATACATAAACTATTTCTGAGTGCTTAACTGGTGAAGTTATTAGGCCCAAAAGACTCTAGAACAGTCATTGTATGTTATGGTAGCTTTTTATGGTGCGTAAAAGTTTATGTGATACTAACTAAATCTTCTTGATTTAAAGGGACAACTCATTAAGAGTTGTGTATGTCTACATATATATCTTTCCGAATGATAGGCAGAAAAGTGATTACCCAGTCATACACGAGCCCGTGAGTGTTCTGATTCGCGAGAAGATAGTGTGTCAAGAAACTGCAGTTATCCAGATTCGGGACTTGCAGTAGTCTACTGTTTGAGGCTATGTAAATCATTAAAAAAATTATTATTAAGCCTTTTGAAGTCTATTATGTAATACTTATCAATCAAGAGGCAAGAACGAGAACAGGACGAAGACTCTAAAAGATCAAGATGTCTTTACAATTTAATCAGACACTACGGGTCGAGGTCAACTCGGGGTGACTTGGGGAAAGCCAAATACGCTTTTAGAATAGATAGGAGACATCACTTCTCTGATGTGTTGTACGTTTATATTTTGAGCGTAATTGAACCTAATCCGTATCACAGAAGTGATGAAAACCATACTAAGTTTGTTTACCTGCTTACAACCTGTTCTTTATGTCATAATACAGCTGAACATGGATCTATGTGACAGCCATCCAATTAGTATGATTCCTGTTCGGATCTTTTCTAAAATATTCTGGTCCCCGCCAAGACTGAAATTTGATCCCGTGTACTTTATTTCTAAAATTTTCATTGCATATGTCGCTTTATGGTTAAAACTTGGTTACTTGGTCTTTTATCGTATCATTTAACTCTGTAAAGGAAGTTTTAAAAGTAAATAGCATAATGTTCAATTTTTCAGGGACTGTTTTGTAAGTTTAATATTGAGCGAAGTTATCAAGGGGCGAAGTTAAGGATAAGCGAAGTTAACCTTAACTTCGCCTGGGCATAGTCAGACCTATATAAAGGTCAATTTGGTCAAACACTTTATACTTTCCAAAAACCAGGCGAACTTATACTCGTATCAACCTCGGCGAAGTTAACTCTCGAATCGATTCTTGTTGTTAATCTCCGTTTTAATCCGTGTTAAAGGTGTGTAGGGTCGAGTGACTTATAATTCGTATCAATGGTGTTAATCAAATGTCGTTTTGGTCCGATTCGAGATCTCGCTCTTGCAAACTTATAAACACCCGCTTTTCAAACTTATTTTAACGTGTTCGTAACTAATGTGATCGTCTAGATCTCTTTAGTATCATGTCTTTATTGTCCACAATCACCAAATTCTCCAAATTCACTTAATCTGGCCATCTAACCCTTTGCCGTTTCAGTTCAGGCGAAGTTATAGTTTAGGCGAAGTTCTTCTCAACTTCGTCTAAGGCTTAACTTCGCCTGCTGCTTTAATTTTTAATTAATCAGGGGCGAAGTTGTTCAAGGGGCGAAGTTATGTTTAGGCGAAGTTATCCTGAACTTCGCCTCAGGCTTAACTTCGCCTGAAGCTTTACATTATTTAAAAGATTAATCTGTTATCAGGCGAAGTTATTGTATAGGCGAAGTTGTGCTCAACTTCGCCCAATGTCTAACTTCGCCTGTACACTAAAGTTTATCTTAACTTCGCTCATGGTAATAGGCGAAGTTATGATCGGCTTGGACGATTCTCTAACATAGACCGTTTGTGGTGCAGATATGGCAGCTGTAGCAGGAGCCAGTGGTGCTGGTGGTGATGAAGGTGGTGATAACAACCATCAGTTCTTTCCGGGGCACAATATGTATATCACACTGGACCCGGATGCTAGCGGTGTTGATGATTATCGCGAGATCATCACCTTTCTTATCCGCTCGCGTATCTTCCATGCCATTACTACAACTTTGCCCATTTCTCTGCCAAACATAGAAGACTTCTATGAACGGTTGAGTATGATTGCAGAGTTGAGCCCCCAGTAATGCGCGCCACCGTTAACAATCAGGTGGTGCAGTTCACATCGGAACAGATAAGGGTCGCTTTGCAGTTTGGGAACGAAACGAGAGATGACCCTACGGACTTTGCTGCTCCATTCAGAGATGGTGCATTTTTAAGAATGGGCTATTCTGGTCCATTGGGTGACACTCAGAGGCGCAAGGGATTTTTGTTGATCAATGGCACTTTCTCATGCACGTGATGATCGTTTGCATGTCGGGTAGAAAGGCTGGTACGGACGGAATGGGTGCGACGATGCAGTCGGCAATGACAGCACTGACTTACAACAAGCGTTACAGCTTCAGTCAAATGGTGTTCTATGAAATAGACCGTTAGAGACGAGCGGTGGCTCGTGAAAGATTCTTGATGTATCCTCGGTTTTTACAAATGATCTTGAATCATGTTGCTCCTACGCTACCTCAGCGCCGTCCGATTCGTTATGTGGAGAGTGTCAGCAAGAGAATTTTTGCACAGTGTAGTGCGTCGAGTGCTAAAAGTAAACCAGAGCTTCGTCCTCGACATACTCCGCTATTTGGGTATTTGATAAACCCAGCGTATGTTGCTCCTAGTGGAGACGAGTTTCGGGATCCGGCACCGCAACAGGCTGCTGTTTCTCAACCACCACCTGTGGTACAGCAAGCACTACCTGCTGCTCCTATTGTGGCGCCGGAGGAACACGTAGACCTTGAAGCTACTTTTGGTGGCCAAGGAATTTTTGATATGGAATGAGTCGATCCTGAGGAAGAGGTTCAGGTTTCAGTTGCCCTGGTTTCTAGTATGGATGTGCAGTTGGTAGCTACGTCGGTAGCTGATTCTGAAAGAACCGATTCTGACTCCTCAGCTGATGAGGTTGCTGAAGCAAGACAGATACTGGTCGCTCAAGAGAGGATTCACGGTAAAAGAAAGAAAGATACTGATGATAGTGAATCTGATTTTGAGGAGGAGTTGGGTCATTTGATTCGTCGATCTAAGAGGTCAAGAACGGGTGAAGGATCGGGAGCTTGTGAAAGCTTGAGGGTGGTTCGTTTCTCTCCACCTGCTCTATCTGGTATGACTATGGTCCCTGCATCGTTGCCTGTGACAGGATCGATCACCTCAGGTGCCCCCGTTTTGACAACATCATCTTCTTTTGGCATTCCACCTACCACATTTCAGCATTCGACTCCAAAAATTGTTTCCTTGCCACCTCCTACACTTACTCCATCGGAGGTTGTTGCAAGATTCGTTGAGTCGACGCTGGTTGCCACCGCAGGGTTATCTGTTACAATACCACATGCGGTTACGTTTCAACCTGTTTCTGATGTCCCGGCTACTTTGGGAATCCCTTCACCGTATGCTCAAGACACCTCTCATATGAGTTTTGATTTTGATGCAACCTTATCTGACTCGGACAGAATAGCAGCTCTTGAAAGGGTCGTGGCGGAGCAGTCGAGAATAAATCTGATCCAGACTCACGCTATTCAGCGCCTTGTTGCAGAGAATCAGATTCAGTCGACCCTCCTGATTGAGCACGGAAAACTTTTTGATGCCTTGAAACAGTTCTTGGCATCTCAGGGGGAGACGAGCTGCAAAGGTGACGAGTTGAGGACGAAGAAGAGGAATGATCGAGACGATGATCCCAATGCATCGAAAGGTGCAGGTGGTGAGTTGCCAAGAATTGAACAAGCTCTTGGGACTTCCACATCTCAGGGGGAGTCTACTGGTGCAACTGGTGAATCAGGGGGTGATGACGTGGTGGCAGTGGATGATGAGGAGATGGTGGATGTTGATATTGAAGGTGACGATGATGTGTTACCGATTGAAGAAATTGAGAAGATAGGGGCTGGGATTATGATTGACAGTGAGGTTGAAGAGGGAGAGATTGTGGAGGATAACATTGAGCATGAAATTCCAGAAGCTGATAAGTCAAATTTGGGTCAAGATACGGGAAGCGAGGAGACTGAATGGGAAGAGCAGCTAAGATGGAAAGAAGGCTGTGCTAAATGGTTTGTAAAGACAAAGAAACCAGCGGTCCCAACTATGTTTAAGAAGAGTTACAACATCAAAGGGTATGCTGAATCGAAGAAGGGGATTATATGCTGGTTATACGATGAGCAGTTGAGGCTGTTTGTGATTAAATGGTTTGATGGAGTTCAGTATTTCAAGAGATTGTTGAGATCGTTTAATACCTTGCCGGAGTGTGAGGTGAAGGACTTAGCCAAGTTGGGGTTGATAAACAGGAGTGATGATAATATGGCTAGGATTATTGGGAAGATCGTTTGGAAAGAAAGTATAAAAGAGAAAAAGTTCGAGTTATTAAAGCCGCAGAAAGGAAAGCTCGTTGAAGATAAAGACAGAGGTATGAGAGCTGATGGCAAACTTTGGATGATAATGAAGTATAAGCCAATCCGGTGTTTAAAAGAAGTGCCGATGAAACAAATGCCCAAGGATGTCTTAAAGAATCTGAAATGGTGGTATGTTGATAGTGAAACAGCTGAAGCGGTGATGGAGGATGAAGATGAACAAGAGTTGCTGAGAGTGTATGATCCTATGCACTTGGTGAATTTGTCTCAAGCTGACTTGCAGGTGCTGAATGAGAAAAAGATATTCTATATTCCGGCATGGAAAGAAGAAGGCAAGAAATATCATAGAGTAGTTTCCGTTTGTGTCAGAGAAGGAGTTCATGCTGGAAGACGGGTGACTCGAGTTTTGGGATTACAAGACACGTGATTGAAGTTAGAGATATGAAGCTACTGCCAAGGGGGAGTCTGTTGGTACATGATGTCAGTAGTTCAGTATCTAGTGTCTGTAATCGTGTTAGTTGGATTTGTCTATGTGTTTTAGATAACTTGTCTCACAAGTTCGCCTGTTATAAGCGAACTTGTGGAACAAGCGAAGTTATCAACAACTTCGCCTAACCTGTTAGGCGAAGTTGTCGATAACTATATATGTTTGATGTACGGGTTATTTTGTAACAGTGGTTCAGTACGTGTAATTGTGATTGGGCTATCACGTGTTAAAAGAGTTGCAATACAACGTGTCTATTGAATACTGTAACGTGTCTTTGTACTTGGGTTTAACGTATATAGCGTCTAACACTCGTATCGTCTTACGTAGGGATTCCGCACCTACGTAATACGAGATATTTTCGTGTAGATCCGGATGGGAACCTACAGTGGGGTATCCTGTTTCTAAGCATATTCCACATGCTCGATATGGTGCTTCAGCTGCTTTATCCTTTGTAAGCATCATGACTGCTTTTGTTAACTCAGCCAATTAAGTTTCAATGTGAGGAGTACTCACTCCTTTCACTGCACGTAGTACATCCGGATACCATTCTTCTTTATGTGTTGAGTGTTTCGTGTCATCCGCAGTTGATTGGATTATGACTCTGATTTGGGTTGGGGTTTTGTCAAGTAGTGTAACACTCTTGGCAAACACAACATCGTCCCACTTTTAGGCAAACCCCACATCGGCCGTGGACAAGAGAGATCCTTGGTTCATAAGTAAATGTCCTGCCTCTTCAATCACCAACGCGTTTTTGGCTTAGTTGGCTATGGATCACATGAAATATCCACGGTTAAGTGTGCTTAGGTGGAAGTAGTACTAGGATGGGTGACCTCATGGGAAGTCTCCATCTGGGCAACCAAAAACATATCCGTGAGCTCTTCGTTGGCAGAACGGACAATATTGGTGGTGCGAGAGGCCGGAAGTTCCTCCACTTGAGGCATTCAGCAATTGTCTCTCCATAGGTTCCATTCCTTGACTGAAGTATTGAAGTATTTTATGCTCTGAGACTCCATGTTGAGGACATTTGCTACATAGCTCCTTGAACCTTTCCCAGTAAGCATGTAGATGCTCGCTTTTTTACTTTTTTTGATTCCTGTGATTTCTCTATGAAGAGTGGACGCTTTTGTTTTAGGGAAGTATGTGTCAAGAAAAGTTCTTGCAAGACCATTCCATGTTGTCACTGACCCTGGAAGTAGGGTATATAACCAATGTTTTGCTGAATCATGCAAAGCAGAGGGGAATGCCCTAAGTTTGATTTGATCTTTTGTGATATATTGCTAAAGACACATTATTTCCCCTATATAGTTTGTATCATTTTTTTATTATTTTTAGTTTGTTTCGTTTAGGATTAGTATATTACTGACTAATATGTTTCATGTAGGTATTGGGAATTGAACATAGCTGAAAAGAGCTAAAACGAGTAAAAACCAAGAACCAGACGAACTATGAATGAACCGCACCGGACCGACAAAAGAACTGGACCAATATGAGTAAGCCGTGTCACGCGACCAACCTACCAATGTAGGTCGCGTGACGCGGCGTGCCCATATATGCCCGTTTTGGTGTTTTTTGACGCAGCATCACGCGAGCTGATTAGTTTTGCTCTCCACTCGACGCGGAGAGCCCATTTTTCTAGAGAGTTCCGTCCATTTGCAAGGGTTTTGAGACAAAACAACTATATAAACATCATTATCTTAACCTTGATGATAACACACGATTACTAGGCAAATTTAGAGAGTTTTGGAGCTTAGGTGCATATTTTGAAGGTTTTGAAAGCTAGGAATCACCGGGTGAAGTGCTAATCAATCGGGAGCTAAAACACATTTCTTTTATTCTGGTGACTAGCCACTTATTTAAGCTGAAAGCCTACATGCATCATTTTTATGTCTCTAACAGGTCACCTTCAACATGTTTAAGAATATTTTATCAGCATAAAATACTGGTAACTACATTAATATATAAATGTCATATTTTTACAGTTACAACATTAAAATGTTTTTACACCTGCCTGCTTACAAATTACCTAAAGGTACTTGTCACTCGACCGTATCAGCGGCTGTGGTAATTTTACTTATTGGCTAACACTTGCCCAATAAGTAAATTGTAATGGCCCATCCCATAAGTCTACAGAGACTTAATCACTGTAACGTAATTAAAACCTTTTGAAAATATTTTCAAAGCATTTGGAATATTTGTCATGAGTTTAATAAGTTTAAAAAATCATCATGACAGTATTGGAAAAACCAATTGTCTCACACAAATGTAAATTGTACAAAAACTCGAATTTCTCACCTTGTATATTTATTGTTTACGAGCTTCCGGGTAATTTAAGCACCTAGACTAATCCAATGTATCATGTCTATATTAGTTTAAGCCGAAAAGCTTTAACGATAATCACAAGATTAAAAACGGTACACGATGGCACAAAGTCTCACCTTGTTCAGGCCGAGCTTTGGATAAGTGTACTAGTCTCGATTAATAGGACAAGGTATCGTTGCAACTACTCGAGATATTATACCAACACGCTAATGTGTGTGAGAAAGCAAGAGAGAACTAAATTTTTTGGACAATGGAATGAAGCCTTGATCAACCCCTTTTGTAGCTGCTTACTGGGTTGGCCGTGTATCGCGACGACCCTAAAATATGTTCATCGCGTAACACGGCGAGAATATAGGGTTGTTGAGTCAGCCCTAGGTATTCCACGTGGCGTGCCATGTGATAGGAAACGTGCCACGTCGCGTAGCGCGACAACCGCAAAAGTTTTCCAGATAACTACGAGCCTTCACGTATCGCAACGAAATTTTTATTCATCCGTAGCATAACGCGATGGGAAGATAATTAAAATTTTTATTTTCCACAAAAATACTAAGGTGGCTCTCACCGCGAATGTGTGAAGTGCAAAGTGCGCCGGTAAAGCGCTACATTGTGCCCATCACACTTTGCCCGAGCTCTTGCCTGAACGCGTAAGCGTGCATGGTGGGTGCTTCGCACCCTCACTAAGATAACTGAGCGTATCTTGTCATACAAGAATGTGAGTCATCTTCCTTATAATTAGCTTACAAGTTTTTCTTGCTAGCGATGTGGGACAAGTTCTATTTTCTTATTTATATTCATGTGGAGTAACTTCATTTTCTTCTTTCATCAATGTGAGACAACCCCACAATTTTATTTCTTCAAAGTGGGATAATCCACTTTCCCTTTTACTTATATTTTGGTTTGTTATACGCGGACTTTATCCTATGGTTAGGATGAACTGGTCCATGAGGGTGGTAATCCCCTTGCGGACGATTAGGGTCATTTGCGACTGGTTACTACTTCTTTGCAAATAGAGCCTAGTTAAATGAACCGATGTGGGTTATGGACCATTATAATTTATGGGGTTAACTTAGTTACTAAGTTAAGCCTAGACGATTCATGATGGGTAAATTTTGGTAAAAATCACTTAACATCGTTAGTATAGTTATCTTAGTTAAACTTTCCTAGTTTGATTATCTAATACTTGTATGACAAACAGTTATCCGTGCCTAGTTAACAAAAAGGGATAACAATCTAGTCAGCGTGTGACAGACTGAAGGTGAGTTTCTAGAACACCTTTTTATATTGTTTTTAAATATGAATCGGGGGATGATGTGCATATGTAAAGGTAAGTTGCTAGTAAGTTAACAAATGTTTATGTTTAAATCGTATAGTTAATCAGTTATCCCATAGTGGGATTGACAGTGGCTCTTCTATGAGCGAACCCATAGGGGATGAAAGTGGTGCTTCTTTGGACGTATATTAGTGACGCCTTTGTGGCATGTCTCGGTAATTGTAATTATGGATAATTTGGCTAAAGATGTTTGACAGTTCGACAATTATGTTTTATATACGAACGGTTGAGAAAAAAAGGGTGTTATGTTGTGCGTCGGCACAAAAGTGTTATTATACTTTATTGTAATAGTTGTCAATTGGTTAAAGTTAAAACTCACTAAGCGTGTAGCTGACATTTTTGTGTACACAACATATTAGTATATTGACGTAATGGAATAAGGATGGTTGGAGCACTAAGGGTTATCCATGTTGAAGACTGGCACCCAATTGTGATAGTTGATAGGATCATTATGTTAAATGACTTTATTTTATGTTTATGACTTTATTTGGGATTGATTTTGTAAAGACTTCTATTGTATTATGTCAATTTGATGTTTAAGAACTATATTTGCATGTGTAATCTCAACTACTGAGACGTATCGGGTTCCGGGATTTTTAGTATGTAGTAAATTTTTTTTTGGTATATGATTACAAGCTCTTTTTGGTATATACTTAAAAGCTCAATGTACAAACTTTTATTACATATCATATATATTAGTTTTCACTATTTAAAGTACTAGTAAAGTACATAATAATTCTTATGACCTACTTTTAATTTTTAATAAACCATATATTTAATAAACATAACCATCAAGTTTTTTAACGTAAGTTGCAACCGAAGTCTTCTGGCAAGAGGGCATGTATGCCTGACATCACTTAGTGATGAGCTCGATACTGGTACCCGGGCATAGAAAATACCGATATTGAAAATTGCTAAAATGGGTATCGTAACGACCCTCGAAAATATTCCCAAAATAACCCCAAATATGTATGATGAGAACCAACAGAAAAAAATAAATATTTTCATATTTGTTTCCTTAGCGCTACGCGATGGGTGGATATAAGCCTTGTTGCGATACGCTTAGTCTAATAGTTATCTGGATATATTGGTGGCTATCGCGCTACGCGACAGGTGATTTCTTAACCCATTGCACTATGCAACATGCTTGCTAAGTATTCATGCCATGTTGCATGCCACGTATCAGGCAATGTGGCATAGCTAGGGCTGACTCGGCAAGCCTATAAGGCTGTCACGCTATGAGACGCCTATCATTTATGGTTGTCGCGATTCAGCTATAAAAGGGAATGATCAACGCTTGTTTCGTTGTTCAGTTCCATTCACTTCTCTCACCTTTTCATTTATAATATAGTGTTGGTATAATACCACTAATTGCCGCAGCGATATCTAATTCGATAGACTTTGATAGACAAAACCAAATCTCCGCCTAAACAAGGTGAGACTTTGTGTCATCGTGTAGAGTTTTCAATATCGTGATTATCGTTAAAGTTTTTCGGTTTATACTAATACATAATATATTATATTAAATTGGGTGCTCACTACCAAAAAGCTCGTAAATTGTAAACTCATATTATTGTACAACTCATATTATTGTGAGATACCTAGTTTTTCAATACTGTCATTGAAATTACAAACCTGCATAACTCAAGACAGAGTATAATATTACAATTGTTTTCAAACAATTTTCATTACATCACAATGATTAAGTGTTTGTAGACTTATGAGATGATTACTACTGGTATGTGGGGTTTTATATACAATATTTAGAGTATTGTTACTTATTGGACAAAAAGTTAGTCGATAAGTAATATGACCACAGATACGGTCGAGTGACAAATACCTTTCGGTAATTTGTAAGCAGGCAAATGTAAAACCATGATAATGATGTACTGTAAAATGTGTCATTTACAATTAAATGTACTCGCTAGTACTTTCTGTTGATCAAATATTTTTATATATGTTTTATGTGACTTATGTAACGAAATAGAAACAGTGTTGCAGACACTTCAGCTTAAATAAGTGGTTTGTTACATGAATAAAAAAATATGCTCTTTTGTAAATTGGGGTTTATCCCTATAAAACTATGGTTGTATAAAGGTGAGTTTTATTCCCAATTTATGAAATAAAAATCATGGTGTTTTGAACTCAAATAAATTATTTCTAACTATAATCCTAATAAAATTTTCCGTTGCCAAATATTTTAATTGACTTCGGTATCACTACTCGCGTTTGTCGCCCCCAACCGAGGTATGGCCGGGGTCGGGGCTGTGACAATACCGGTACCGAAAATGCTTAGTGAACTGGTGTCGAAAGCAAAAAAAAATCGATAAAATGCGTGTATCGTACAATGAATTGGTATCGGTATATGTTTCGATACTGATACCATTTGCTCATTCATAGCGTCACATATCATATAGAAAAGAAAGAATATTATTATTATCTCTATAAATTTAATTAATTACTGTTGTTTCTGCTGTGACTCCTACAACTACGATGACTACAACTATAACCACCATGACTACTACGATTACTATGACTCCCACTACAACGATTATTACGATTACAACTACGACCACTAATAATACGAAGATTACAACTACCACCACCACAACTACTACATACTGTACTAATTCAAGCCCGCTCGCTTTGCGAGTTAATTAACACGCCGCAATGAGTGTGCATTATACAACGTCTTTGCGTTTATTATTATCCGGTTTAATGGTTCCGCCGCAAAGCACTTGAATTTTCATAGAAGCTTTTAAATATTATCATGAACGTCCTTGTCGTAATACATGAGTTTACATATAAGATTTGTTTTTTATATAAACTTTTTCAATGTAGCTAAACTTTTCCACAATTTAAAGCATAAAATTTGTATTTGTTTTCAGCAATGTGGTCATTGGTGTGTATATTTGTTCATAATAAGAAATTAAGTATACACGTAAGTAAAACAGTTTAAGGGATAATTAATGATGACAAAACTAATTTATAAAGGTTTAAGTGGATTTTTATCGAATCCACTTCTCCAGTCAGGGTGTTGCTCCACTGTCTCTTCTCTTGAACGAAAGATATCACTTGTACACCAAGAGTTTCATCAATTCAAAGGTAGTGATCACCTTATACAAACGTTTAATAAATCCAAGTTAGTGGTCACCTTCTTACGTCTAACTAATCTCAAAATTAGTGATCACCTTTCTAAAAAATCAACAAACAACAATCGTAAACTCCTCACAAGCTAATCACTAAAATAATGCTAGTGATAACCTTACAACAACACAAGAATTAATGAAATGATTAGTTGTAGTACGACTCTTTGCTATTGATCTCTTGTCTTAAATTCGATGTTAAATATGAAAACTTATGAGAGATTTAACTTACATGTTTATATGAGAGTATTTAGATAAAAAGGGGTGAGTATAATGATGATTTACAAAGGTCTTATTGTCTTAATATATAGACATAACTATAAAACACAACAGACTATTTTTCTAGATCATCTATACGCCCTGCTTGCGGTGCGCGCATATAATGTATATATGTGTGAACCCTCGGGTGGGCAAAAGTAAAATTGCACTAATTTTGACGTTATTTTACTAATCTCGTGAAAATAACGTTAAAAGTGGCGGAAGGTTAATCAGGCATCATGTGGTGGCGTTGATAGCCGAAAGACAAGGGCACATGCACCGATCAGCCGGTGTCCCGATGATTGAGTGCTATGTGCCTTATGTCCAAGGCTTGATGCAAAACTACTATCGAGCCGGGGGTCTCACCGGAAGCAGCCTCTCTATCCCTATGGGATAGAGGTAAGGCTGTCTACATCTTACCCTCCTCAGACCCTACCATAGCATTGCTATTGGTGGGATATACTGAGTACGATGATGATGATGATGATGATCTATACGCTCGTTAGGATGGTCAGTCCATCGATCGTGGATGCGAGTTCATATCACATTGTATTTTGTATCTGTCAACGTAGTCTTATCTATTTTTACAAACCTTTTTCCAGATGTTTGAACTTTCTTTGAGGTTTCATGCACGTTTGACTCTTGTCCAAATCGATAAGAGTTTTCATCATTTTGGTAAGTCTACCTGTTGTATTTTGTAAAAATGTTTAGTACTTCCCCCCTATACATTGTTTTAGCGGGTTCAAGAAGTTTTGTGTATTCTATTATGAAACACTGTGAAAGGCTTCCTCATTTAGCATATTTCACCTGCTTAATTTTAAAATATAAATCTATATAAAACCTTTCGTAAATATATCATAGAATCTTAAACAATATATTGAAAATCAATGTTTTTATTAAAATTCCACTTTTATATATTAAACTTTTCATTTATGCTTTCTAATCCACCGCATATATTTATGTGGTTCTTTCTTAAAACCTGGAACCCATCTTCCCTAGTTCTTGCATCTTTAGATCTTAAATCAGATACGTTAGGTGCAATTAACCTGTTGATTTGTTGGTATGACTTAAGATGATTTGTTATGTGTTTAGAGACATGTATGTGTCATATAAACATTATAATGAACAAGTAACATTACATGACATCATAGTCTTGAGATAAGTTTGATTACAACAAAAAAAAATTATATAATACTGGAAGAGACAAACTCAAAATAAACGCTAGTTGAACTATCAACTATTTATCCAAGCTCGAAATTAGCGTAATGTGTTTAAGCTTGTCTTGACTTGTTTTCTATGCTACTCTATACTAACATAACCATTAGTCTTTTGAAGATATAAATTCGATGTTGGTTGGAATGATATAATACATTAAATAGGACATTGTGTTTCGGTAAGTGTTAATCGTGACTATAAACAACAGATTTCTCTAAAAGTCGCTACTAACATAGTACCTATCGAAGTAGTATGTCATATCATAGACTCCTGCTAGGAGGCGGCTCGACCATTAAAAAAAGAAAAAAAAAATACTGAAACTTGGGACCTATGCCTCAACTCATTAGGGTTTGACTACTTACGTTCAATTTCCTCTTTTATCACAACTCTCTTGGGTTTTAATCTTTTGAACCTGTTGGAGCTATGTAATATTTTGCCTTTTAAAAATCGTATAGAATAATATGTGTATATTCTCACGTGTTAAGGTACTTTGTAATTTTTGTTTACAAAAGAGCCTCGATTTTTTGCTTTCTCTCATTTTATTTTTGGAAAACCATCATTACTGTTAGAAGAACTTAAAATTTAGATGGTTCTTCAAACTTCTTCATGCTAAAATAAA
>NW_027503279.1:0-34351 GCF_021521415.1 Bidens hawaiensis
AGCTCGATTCGAATTGGGAGTTGAATGGGAAGACTTATATTTTGGGAAAGTCTACACCCCACTTTCATGTCACCTTTTTCAATTAACCTTTTCTTGTGTATAACACAACTTTTGATTACACCATTTTAGATCTACACACAAAACACTATATTCACTATTCCAAACATCAAACTTTGAGGATTTAAACCCACTTTAACACACTTTTCACAAACATTAACATAAAATTTGAAGATCTTGAAGCTTGAACACACTTTGTTTTTGAACTTTGAAGACTTTTGCTTGAACAAGTGAACCTGAAACCCACAAACTTTCTTGAAAATCCGTCTTTTGACACACACAAGACCATCCAAGGTTGTGACCCAAGATCTACAACTAGCAGAGCCTAAAACTCTGATACCAATTGTAGGTCCTCTGATCGGATCTAACAACACTCTAACTATTACTAGTTATCTTGGATCAACTTCTCAACTAGTTGGAGGAAACAACTAGCTAGGACCGAGATCTCAGATCTTGTTGTGGTTTATTTCGACCGAGAATGAAGAGGGAGAAGAGAGAGTTTGTGAGGATTTCAAGACAATATGGCAAAAGGTTGTTGAGCGTATGAGAGACTCACACAATATATAGTGTGAGTTCTCATGCACTCTATTCATTCATATCGGCCCAATGGGCTCTAAGTACAATGGCCTAAGGCCCAAACATACAAAATATAGTGTTCAAGTAAACATACAAACATAAACGAAACATAAGTTACATATACGAATGACTCAACAGAAAAGGGCCTAACACGGGCTTTGGTAATCGCCTTCCTACAAGCGATAACTTGATCAATATGAATGCTCTTGTGGGACCGAATGTGTGCATCTGTTGTTTGATGTATGCGGAATCTGTTGACCATTTGTTAGCTTGCTGCTATGTAGCTCGGTTGTGTGGAGTAGCACTAAATCGTGGTGTAATATTCCCCAGTTAAATGTCTCCTCAATTCGAGATATTTTCAGCCATGTCAAACAAGTTATTGAAATAAAGAACAATAGGCAAATGGTGCAATCGATAATAACGGTGGCTTGTTGGTGTCTTTGGATAGCTCGGAACAAGGCTATTTTTTAGAATGAGCCCATTAGGATAAATAACATTCTCACATATATTAAAGCGTTAAGTTATTTATGAATTAAAAACAGGTCAAAGAATGTGGTTTTAGATTGGTCTAGCTGGAAATGCTTGACATTATAATTTCAGTTGTTTGTATCGTTGTCGTCCCTTGCTAGCTTCTCGCTAGGAAAGGTTTTGGCTTGATTTATGAAAGTTGTTTAAAAAAATGTACGATAACCATCCCATGTTTTGTTAATCAATAAATACTGTGAATACTTATTTTGAAATAATAAACAAGCAATTACATTATTAAATTCAACATTACTTATGCATACCAAATAAAACAAAATACTATGTCAGGTTACTCGGGTATATAATCGAGTAAATGAAGCTACGCTATTGGGTAGTGGGCCGGGTAATTAGAAATTTAAATATCCCATACTCGTCCTAAATTTTAAATGTAATCCCAAACCCGTCTCATACCCTAATAAGCCAGGTATCACCTGTTCCAAATGTTTCGGGTTCGTGTTTAATTGGCATCCCTTACATTTTTGTTTCACTTTGTTTTTAACTTTTTTATACCATTATCTTTCTTTCTCTATCTTGTTCGTGTTAGTATTTTGTGTAATTAGATTAACTGGCCAATCAATGTAATCATAATAACATTAAGCAAGTTCTGGATGTGCGGAGTGCACTCTTGCTTTAGTCTACTATGATCTTAGGGGTGAAGCCCCTAACGAACATGTGTCCGGGGCAGTGCCCCAGTTGCGTTGTTCTATGGGTGGCGGCCCCTAGCAGGGTTCAAGGGGTAGAGCCCCTGGCTGGGGTTAATTTTATGATTATGTCACACATAATCATATGTATTATTTGGAGTTTATTTATTAATGTCTTTTAAATTTTAAATAGATGACTGCTTCAAGAAGTTATGAAGCAATTGTCTAAAGTGGAAACTGCCATAGAGATAAAACAGTTCATGTTTTGATTGACGCTTTCTCTGGTTCATCTTCTTCATAGATTCCATACTAAAATTTGTTGTCTAATTGCAGAGTTTTATCTGATTAAAGTGTTTTGAAGAACAACCAAAATAATTTTTAATTTGAAAGTCATCACACGACTCTCTGAATAATCCATGTTGCTATTTCAAAATCCCCAACAATTCGTCACCTTCACACATTCAAACCTAAACATTGATAATCAGAATCCTTTCTTTCTTCAAAGATAAGCCTCAATTATTATATAATATAACTAAAGAGTTTGGTGCCGCAAAGTCTCGATTGGGCCATTTTGCAGCACCTTATTGGCAGTATTTTTTTTAAATTTTATTATTGTTTTGTTTTTGAGTTTCGGTCGTAATGAACATAACGAAAGCCTACCAAATATGAATTGTGGTTTTGTTCATTTTTTATATTTTGTTTTAGTTACGGTATTGTACCGAAGGTGACGGAAACTGAACGAATTCGCATAGACTCGCCGCATTTTGTTTTACTTCCAGTACCGTAATGAAAACCAGCCGAATGTTGACTTTTGTTTTTTTAGTTCCGGTATTGTAATGAACATAACGAAAACCGACTAAATTCGCGTAGACTCAACCGCATCAACACCCGGGATTGATAACGGTCGGAATTTACAAATGATCCAGTTTTCCCGACCGATGACACACCATTGGTCCACCCCAATTTTATATTCTTTTTGTCTTAGTTCCAATACAATAATGCAAGTGTAACATCCCATTTTCTAGTTTCGGTTAATAAAGGAAAATACGAGTTATTATGAGTCGGGCTAGTGTTGAGTTAAATGAATATGGGTTATGGACTTAAGTTATAAGGGAAAGAAGGAAAGACCATGGGCTTAAGCCCATGATCCATAATTATATAAGCCTTAATTACCCATTTAATCATTCATTTCTCACATATTCCATACACCATCAAAACACACACTTAAGATCTCTCTCTAGTTCTCTTCTTGCCTAAGCCGAAATCAAGAAGGAAACCAATCACCGACCCGAGGTAATAATAGTATGATGTTTATAAACTTAAAACCGTTAGATTTAGTCACGAAACGACGAGCCGACACCGTTAAACCGTTAAGTTACGAGATCCGGGTATTATCGGGTATAAACCGAACCTAAGATGAGTTTAGGGGTCACCCTAGCTCAGATCTGGATCAAACGAGACAAAAAACGGTGAAAACGGTGCTGAAACACGTTTTTCCGGCCACCGCCCGGTTTTCCAGCACGGCGGCGCCAGAAAGACGGCGCCAGAAAGGCGGCGCGAATGTTTAAGGTTGTCAGAGAATGTTTCTGACATTCTCTGACCTAACCTAACCCTAATTCGTTACAGAAGCCTAACGAACTAACCCATGATTCGTTAAGCCAATTCGCTATGGAAGAATAACGAACTAGCTTCATTTGCTAACTAATTCGTTAAGCAATTCGTGTGCCAATTCGTTAAGTAGTTCATTAAGGGCGAACTGGCGGATGAACCCCAGTTCGTTAAAGGTTCAGTTCAGTTCGCTATGAATTTCAATTCGTTAGAAGAACCAGTTCGCTATGATAGTTGATTCGTTAAGAACTGAGGAACGAATTGGAAGTTTAACAAAATGACAGAATGGTCCCTGGACTTAGAAAAGAATGATTTAATTACAAAGAAGCCCTTGAACTTTTTAAGTTAGCAAATTTAATGATGACCCAAAATTCTAATGGAAAATGTGTTAAGACAGTTAATGGAAATAAAATTTTTCCAAGCTGACTTGGCAGCTCAACCCCAGCCAGGGGCTCTGCCCCTTGGACCCTGCTAGGGGCTGCCGCCCCTAGACCCCGCTGCCAGGGGCGCTGCCCCCGGACCCCTGTTCGTTGTGGGTTATATAAAGATAGAAATACGTTATGCGTAGTAATAGTTAATTAATACATGTAATTATTACACAGTTAGCCATGCACAACTCAAGAAAGGAATAACTATAAACAGGGAACGTAACCGCATTCAGGTGAGTTTCTAGCCCCATTCCTTGTTATGTTTTCGGGGTTGTGTGCATACTCGATGTGATTAGTTAATACACTTATCCTAAGTGATAAGTGTATGCCATATATGTATTATGTGAAATGTATGAATGATTTCTTGTCGGTACATGAACGATCTTCGGAATTGCATGTACTGCCAGGAAATGGTTTGATGTTATATGTATGTTGTAAGATGAAGAATGAATGATGTATGTACGTACGTAACCGCATTCAGGTGAGTTTCTAGCCCCATTCATTGTTATGTTTTCGGGGCTGTGTGCATACTCGATGTAATTAGTTAATACACTTATCCACTACTAGAAAAAAGGCCTTCAATGAGGCCCTTATGACACGCAAATGTGTGTCATGCCCTGTCATAAATTGAATATGACACGCTTTCAGTGTGTCATATTTTATGACACGCTTTAATGACACCCATTTGTGACACACGTTCTTGACATGCATTTATGACGCGCTTTCAATATTGGTGTTTACGACACCCATTAACGACATGCATTTATGCATGTCATTGTATAACTTTTAATTTTTATTTTTTTTTGTTTTGCATAATTAATAATATCAAAATTAATGACTCCAAATATTGCAGCAAAACTATACATTCCATTTCTAAATTAAACATCATGAATCAAAATATTACATATAATCCCCAAGTTAACAAAAGTGTTGGTTAATATTTAATGTAATACATATCACTAACGAAATATAAACGGTGTGTATACGCCGACCAATCTTCTCGAACAACATCGAAATTTGTCTCTGTGTATCCGTGTTTGCCTCCACTAACCTAAGTTAAAAATTAAACAAAAAACGTTAGGTCAAACGATGAGACAATTCCATATAACATTTTACAAAGTAAAACAAACCTCATTGAGCCAAAAAGAAAAAGCCACCCTGTTGATTGCATCCTTAAAGTCTTCGGTCCAGTATCTAATCTCAGCCGGTTGTTAACATCCAGTAGTTGTAATTTCTGAAACAATAAACTATGTAGCTGGTTAATGACATAAAATGTGTATCTAATCTAATAAAAATAAAGAAAAAAGTGACCCGTTTGATCTTAAACCTTTTTATGTTTTTTCTCACATATTAATACTTTTTTACATTTTTTCCATTTATATAATTTCTGAGGTTATTTGACTCCTTTGAAATTCTAAGTTACACAAATTTGATTTTATACAATTGATATTTTTATCGTTACTGTTATAAAAACCATATTTGTAATAAAACCATTATGCAAAAAAAAAAAAAAAAAAAAAAAAAAAAAAAAAACCTTGAGGTTTATGTTGATTCCTTCCTTAGCTTTGTTTCCTTCATGGACTCTAGCAGCAAATGCAGGAATATAGTGACCGGCATATGATTCTTCGGTTATATAAAAGTCATTTTACACAAATTCCGGATGCTCTTTGAAGAAGGCCTAAATTATAACATAATCAAAGTAACCAAACAGACATTATGCATAGTTGCATAATTACATATATTAACAACACACTGAAATAGTCAAATAGAAAACAAACCTGTAATAAATCATATAAGTCATCACTCACGCGCTGCTCGTTGTGTCGAATGTCTCGTTTATCTGAGCTGTAACTAAATCCGGTTCCAATAGGTTGGTCAACAAACAATAGGTTGGATGCCTGGATGCCAACAAACATATAATGTTATACACTTATATCACAAGTTATTAAAATTTAAAAACATACAGATTAAATAAGTAATGGGAAATCAACAAATAGATAAATTAATAATAATGTTACCTGATCCCATCCATATTCATTCCAGACAAGAGAACCGTTGTTTTGAATTTTCAAAGGGCCATTTTCATAAAAGAGTGCAAGCTCACTGCTGCATACCGGTCCTCCGGTCAACCAGATAACAACAGATCCGTTTTACGACCCCTCTTTTTGAAGAAAAACGATATTGTCAATTAGCAGTGTACCAACTACCAAGGATCAACAACCTCAATAGTAGTATGTCTGCAATTGTAAATCATAGTATCATAAGTTTCGGTTTCACCAACTTCTAGTAAACACAACTAAACTAGGGATGAACGGTACTGACCGGTACCGGTACCGAAAATACCGATCCCGAAAATCGGAAATTCTTGGTACCGGTACCGAAATATTCGGTTCGGTACCGTGATGGTACTGGTACCGAGGGTAAAAAATCGAGAAATACCGGTACCGTACTGATCCCGAAACTTAAAACTTTGGTACAGATTCGGTACCGACGGTACCAAATCAGTACCGATTTTGCTATCCCTAAACTAAACTGTATTTTAGGATACAAAGAGTTATCTTTCACCGTGTTCTTTAAATCCAAACTTTTATTTGGTTGTGAATCACTTATTTACTATTCAAGTTCATAATCTCCAACCCTACTGAAGTCAAGTAGTGCAAGCTTAATAACTTCAAAAATCAAGTGAATTAAAGTACTTAGGGCTCAAATTGTACTCATAATTGAGCTAATTCAGCATCAACTTTGTAATATATAAACTCAGTTCTTATTCTTTTCGTCGAATTCGAATCAAAATCGTTATTTCAGTTCTTCATGTCTCATATGTAAAGATAAAGAAATTTAGCAAATCCAAGTAATTAGGGTCAAACTGTACGGAAATTTCAAAGATGTCAACATATATTTTGTAACGATTAGAGAAAATTTTAAAATCGTACCTCCTGATGTAGTAATTAGGATTAGATAGTGGTTGCGTTGGTGATGATACCGGCGGTGGTCGGTCGCGCCTCACCAGCCGCGCCATAATCTGGAATAATCTAGGCGGAAGTAGAGATCAATTGTAAAATGACATCGCACGATTTGAGACGTTCGTGATGAATTCCATGGCCGGCCGTGGTGTTTGGATTCCGGTGTTCTTGGCTGAAAGGAGAGATATGAGGGGGGTAGAGTTTTGAGGGAAGAGAGAAAGAACGGTGGGTTTTGGTATAATTTATTAGGTCAAATAAAATGGGTTTGGTTATTATACATTGGGGATGTTAAAAGAGTTTTAACTTTTTGAGTGAAAATTTTTTTGAGTGAAAGATGACAGGCATGGATGACACGCAAATTTATATTTGCAATTTATGACACTAGTTAAAATGAGTGTCAAAAATCTTATAATTTTCCAAAATTATGACATTGTTTTAATGCTGGCACAATTGCGCGTCATAAATCACGCATGTCATTGTGCTCGTGTCATGGAAGCCCTTTTTTCTAGTAGTGATCCTAAGTGATAAGTGTATGCCATATATGTATTATGTGAAATGTATGAATGATTTCTTGTCGGTACATGAACGATCTTCGGAATTGCATGTACTGCCAGGAAATGGTTTGATGTTATATATATGTTGTAAGATGAAGAATGTGTTGGGTTTTATACAAGATTATCAAAGTTCAAGTTAACCATATTTAACTAGAAAACGCAACGGAAGCTTAGATTTTAAAACTTGTTATGAACATACCATTATGTTAATACTAAAACCCGAAGACAAGGATCAAAATTACAAGAACAAGATGCTCACAAAATGTAAATTATACCTTCTTCTACCTTTAGAAGAACAAGAGGGTTGTTGAAGGGATGGTGGATGAATGACAAGCCTCCAAAGAAGAAGACCTCAAGAGGTGATACCCACGAGCAACACCGGACGAGTGTTAGGACGAGAACACGAGAAACCGACCACCCGAGCCCTCCTTCCTTTCCTTGTTTCGGCCGAACCTTAGGGAGAGGGAGAGAGGAGAGTTTTTTTTATTGCACTTAAATTTGAAAGACAAGACACTTTTGCATGTGTAGCTAGTGGGTGTTTATATCAAAAAAAATGTCCAAGAGTCACAACACAATATTGGTTTGTTGGGGTGGTGGTGGGTCCCACCCAACCGGCCACACCCTCTCTTGTTTTTTTTTTTTTTTTTTTTGTTTCATTTATATATATATATATATATATATAAAACTAGCCTACACTATTATAAAACTATTTTATAATCTTTTCTTAATTATTTAACCAATTAAATAATTAAATAAATAAATAATCCAAATTATTTATTTTGATCTTTCAAGTGCAATTTTTCAGAAAAACCGATTTCCTAAACTTTGTGTTCGGTATTCGTTTAAAGATCATATCTTAAACAAATACAATCCGGTGTCTATCTAGCTCGTTATTGGGTATGACCCGACTTGGATCAAGCACAGTTAGCCACATTAATCTAAATAAGTGTCTCGGGCATACGAAATTTCAACAATCTCCCACTTGAACGAGATACGTAGACAATTAATGCTAGTGGTGAATCCCGCCTAACTCGGTCCACCACCCCTAATGTGTTTGACGAAGTGTCATTCAATAACATCATCCTCTCCAAGTACCCTACTTGAAAATGATTTAGGTGAATCAATCATTATATCTCTTTGTTACTAGATGTCATGTTGGATCTAAGAGACATAGGCGATCATTCTCTTTACAATTCAACTTTATCAGGCCTTAGACATCTAAACTCTCAACACATAAGAGGAACAAATTCCATCTTGACTGTATACGCCTCTCACTATCACTTTATACTCCACCTGAGCTCATCCTTATGTACCATCTTTTACGAATAGCGAAGGGGAGAGTCAAAGTGTAATACTTGGTGAAAATCAAGACCCAGTATACATCTCAGGTCTAAGGATAATATGAAATTCTCCTTTACTCAAAATTACTAATGATCAGGTCCATTGACTCCATGTAGTAATATTGAGAGCGGGTCAGTCCAATATTCGTATCCCACAAATATCTATGAACCTTGGCAGCAAACCTATGCTCCATATTCATTCCTTATGAATATCCACCAATCCTAGTTCATAATAGTCTTGCTTCATATTTGTTCCCACAAATGTGATCGACTACGGACTTTTAGAATAAGATAACTTATTCATGGATTAAACATGCAAAATTAGAATTTAACTCAAGATTCCATAATCATATAAAAGAGTTAAATTACAAAAGTCTTTTAAACGTAAATACAAAATAGATCAAATCCAATTACTAGAATATCGGAGTCCTAAGCCACTCGCATGACGCTCATGTTTCGGTCTTTCTAGGAGCTTCGTGAATGGATCCGCAAGATTTTGATCAGTTCCAACTTTGCGAATACATATCTTTCCTTTTTCAACTTCATCCCTTATGTAGTTGAATCTCCGCTCTATGTGCCTTGTCTTTTGGTGCGAACGAGGTTCCTTGATTTGTGCAATCGCACCCTCGTTGTCACAAAAGATTTCTAGGGGGTCTTGAATGGAAGAGACCACCCCTAGATCAGTAATGAATTTCTTCAACCATGCAGCTTCCTGAGCTGCCAATGAAGCGGCGATGTATTCTGATTCTGTAGTGGACAATGCTACCACTTCCTGTTTTGAGCTCTTCCAAGAGACAGCTCCTCCATTAAGAGTGAACACATACCCAGACTGTGATCGAGAATCATCTCGATCAGTTTGGAAGCTCGCATCCGTGTAACCTTTTATAGCGAGTTCCTCCTCACCAGATCCATATATCAGAAACATATCCTTAGTTCTCCTAAGGTATTTCAATATGTTCTTAACAGCCATCCAATGACTGTTTCCTGGATTCTGTTGGTATCTGCTTGTCATGCTCAAAGCGCATGACACATCCGGTCTAGTACATATCATCGCATACATAATGGATCCTATAGCAGAAGCATATGGGATTTGTTTCATCATCTCTTGCTCATCCTTTGAGCTTGGACATTGAGCTAAACTCAATATGGTCCCTCTTTGAATAGGTACAAAACCTTTCTTGGAGTTTTCCATCTTGAACCTTTTCAAGATCTTATCAATGTATGTACTTTGGTTCAGACCTATCAAGCGCCTTGACCTATCCCTATAGATCTTTATTCCCAAAATATAGGCAGCTTCACCAAGATCCTTGATGGAAAATCTACTTCCAAGCCAAGCCTTAACGCTTTCCATGGTTGGAATGTCATTTCCAAATAGTAGAATGTCATCGACATACAATACTAAGAAGGTAATTATACTCCCACTAGCTTTCTTATACACACAAGCCTCATCAGCGTTTTTGATGAACCCAAAACTTTTGATTTCTTCATCAAAACGATGATTCCAAGTTCTAGATGCTTGTTTCAATCCATAGATTGATTTCTTTAACTTGCATACTTTATTAGGATGTTTTGGATCGACAAAACCTTCAGGCTGAACCATATAGACATCTTCCTCAAGATATCCATTTAGGAAAGCGGTCTTGACATCCATTTGCCAAATTTCATAATCATAATGTGCAGCTATGGCAAATAATATCCTAATAGACTTTAGCATTGCCACAGGCGAAAAAGTTTCATCATAATCAACCCCTTGAGTTTGAGTGAAACCCTTAGCTACAAGTCTTGCTTTATAAGTATCCAAGTTTCCATGCATATCAGTTTTTCTTTTGAAAACCCACTTACTTCCAACAGCTTTGGAGTTGAGTGGTAGTTCAACCAATTCCCAAACTTGGTTGTCATACATGGATTGCATCTCAACGTTCATGGCTTCAAGCCATTTGTCACAATCATTCTTGGACATTGCATCACGGTATGTGGTTGGTTCATCAGAATCCACCACGTAGCAACCTTCTACAAAAAATCCATATCTTTCAGGTGGATTGCTAACTCTACCAGATCTGCGAACGTTTTGTGTGTTTTGATCAACCACTTGATCACTTTCAACAACCTCTTGTTGAGTGCTAGTATCAACCAATTGTGTATCATCTTGTGATTCTTGATCCTCATCAAATTTCACTGTTCTACTATTAGTTCCTTCCTCAAGGAACTTAGTTTCCAAGAACTTACCCTTTCGAGCAATAATAACATTTTGCTCACTAGGATCATAAAAGTAATATCCTAAATCATCTTTAGGATAACCTATAAAGATACACTTAGTGGATCGGACTTCTAATTTGTTTGGGGTGTATTGCTTTACATAAGCTTCACAACCCCAAACTCTTAAGAATGATAGCGATGGAGCCTTTCCATGCCATACTTCAAAAGGTGTCTTCTCCACTTTCTTGGTTGGAGCCATATTCAATATGCGAACAGCGGAAAGTAAAGCATAGCCCCAAAATGATAGAGGTAAAGTGCTTCTAGCCATCATCGATCGAACCATATCTAATAGGGTACGATTTCTCCTTTCAGACACACCATTATGTTGTGGTGTTCCAGGTGGAGTAAGTTGTGAAATAATTCCACAACTCTTAAGATGATCTTGAAAAACACCACTTAGGTATTCACCTCCTCTATCACTACGAAGTACTTTGATTGTGGTCTTGAGTTGTCTTTCTACTTCAGTTTTGAAGTCTTTGAACATTTCAAAAGCTTCATCTTTGTGTTTCATTAAGTACACATAACCATATCGACTATAATCGTCAATAAAGGTAATGAAGTATCTTTCACCATTCCTAGTCATTGGTCTAAAAGGACCACATACATCCGAATGTATGATACCCAATAATTCTTTTGACCTTTCAAAAGTTTTATTAAAGGGTTGCTTTGTCATTTTGCCTTGTAAACAAGATTCACATACATCAAATGAATCATACTCATTTGTTTCTAGAATACCACTCTTGCGAAGAGTTTGCATGCGATTCTTGCTTATATGTCCAAGGCGACAATGCCAAAGATAGGGATCACCCAAGTCCTTCTTGAGTTTCTTGGTGTTGACATTGTACATTGAACTACTATGTGACATACCACTTTGATCTATTTCATATATACCATTCATGGGTATAGCTTTAAAATAAAATATGCCATTCATCAAAACATGAATATCATAATCCATAAATTTAAAATCAAAGCCACATTGTTTTAAAAGGGACACGGAAATAATGTTTCTCCTTAACTTAGGAGCATACAAAACATTCTTCAAAATTACTTCCAAACCACTTGGAAGCTTTAACATGTAGTCTCCTTGAGCTTGGACTTCAACTTTTGCTCCATTGCCCATAAAGAGACTAATGTCCCCTTTGTTGAGTTGTTTACTTCTTTTGAACCCCTGCAACAAATTGCAAATGTGAGTTCCACATCCGGTATCAAGTACCCATGTATTTGAAGAAATAACATTCAGTTCAACATATATAGTAAAGATAATACCTGAGGTATGCCCCGCATCCCTCTTATCTTTTAATGCATTGAGATAGGTCGGACAATTCCTTTTCCAATGACCTATCTCTCCACACTCAAAGCATGGATCTTGCGTCGCAACCTTTTGCTTCTTTTCCTTCGGTTTGTAGGGCGTGATGGCTTTCCTCTTTCCCTTTCTTTGGACGTGGCCCTTGCCCTTAGCAACACTTGCTTTGGGTTTGGAGTTATGTCCCCTTTTCCCTTCATCGATTGTTAGAACGGGTAAAACCTTTTTACCCATTCCCGCTTCGGCCGTTCTTAGCATTGCGTGAAGCTCACCAATGCTTTTGTCCCATCCATTCATGTTATAATTCATGACAAAGGTTTCAAACCTTTTGGTCAAAGAGTTGAGGATCAAATCCGTAGCCAACTCATTAGACACGGGACAATTCAACCTACGAAGCTTTTCGATGTAGCTTTTCATCTTTAGGACATAAGATGAGACGCTTTGGGTTTCCTCCATACGACATGCATGAAACGCTCGAACCGTTTCGAAACGTTCGGCTCTAGCTTGTTGAAGGAACATTTCCTTCAATTGAGTTATCATGTCGTATGCCCCATGATGCTCGAAATCCTTTTGGATTTCGGGAATCATAGTCGCTAACATGAGGCAAGAGGCTTGCACCGAATCTTTGGTGTAGTTGACCCAATCGTTATAAGCCTCCTCATCTTCCACGTTAGGCTCGTCGGGAATGGGATCGTCTAAGACATATGATATCTCTTCTTGTTTGAGAACTATTCTCAAGTTGCGATACCAATCCATAAAGTTATTATGGTTTAGACGATCCTTTTCAAGGATGGTTCTTAAGGATAGGTTACGGGTGTTATGGGTAGAGGTGTTTGCATTGTTAGCGGCCATCTACAAAATTTAACAAAGTTTTATTTTAGTATTATAAACAATTTAATTATTAATACCCTTTTATTCCAAATTTTAAAATAATAATTAAATTCTAGAATCCAATGATAAATCAAATTTCGGTTAGGTGACCTTTATCCCGTTATTTGATTTAACAAGGTAGTCAACCTTGACAATTGCAACCCTTTGCAACTTCTAGAGGTATGGGACCATTCGAAATCCTTATTTCGTGTTGGCATGTTTATCCCATCAACACCATTGGACCCCATGCTTAGGTGACCTTTATCACATGGTTTCCAATTCAAGTCGTCCTACTTGTATAAACATGTAAGATTAACATACAAGTGGTTAGGTGACCTTTATCCCACAAATATGTTAATATTACCCTAAGTATATTAGTTTGCTCAAAATGGTTAGGTGACCTTTATCCCATTTAAAGTTCCCTAATACGTTAAGTGTCATACAAAAGGATGGTGTTAGACTTGTTTCCTTGGTAATTATGAAAAAGGGATTTTTAAGTTTTCCAATATTCTTAGTTTGAAAAACATTATGCCATATCCTAACATGCATTTAGTAATATGGCGATTTTGAAAACCAATTTTCAAGGTTCAAGTTATAATAAAACCAATTTTATTATATGTGAGTAATCGCTTAGTTTTAATAAACCCATTTAATTAAACTAATTGACGCGATATTACCAAATATATATTAGAACCCGTTTCATGCTTGTTGTCGTTCCTATGTGACGGTTTGGATATCCTAATATCTATCAACCACACATTACATAAAGTAAAACAAACAACCAAGCATACATATGCAAAATATAGTCATAACCGAGAACCGCTAAGATTGACCATACTTGTTAGCCGAAACAAGTATAGGTCATAAGTCACACCTAAGGGACAAAACATGACACAAGGATGGAATGTTGACTCCCACTTGACCTTGCATCCAAATGCTTCAAGTATCCTTTCCACGTTGTTGTGTTCTTGTTGGGCTTGTTAATGGGCTCCAAACTTCCAAAAGTCTTCTTGGGCCCAAGAGTGAAATTTATGGGCCTAATGGGCTTGAATCCCATGATGGGCCGGTGAGGCCCAACAAGCCCAAAATTTCGGTCCAAGGCCCAAATCCACCAATTCTTGCATCTTCAATTTTTACAAAATGTATCCTAATACATATTTTTCAAAAAAAAAGAAAATGCAACTAATCTATTTATTACAAACCAACTTATGAATAAATAAATTACACAAGCCTAAGATTATGAATTATTACAACCATATTGAATAATAAACATAATCAACACATCCAAGGTCTAGGTTTCGGTTATGACACATCCAAACATACCAAATGTTCTAAGCATGCAACCTAAGCAACCAATGCCCAAAATCACCAAATAAAATCGGCCCCCCCCCCCCCCCCCCCCCAAGAGGCTACGGCCCAAAATTTTTTTATTATTTTTTTTTTATTTTCAACATCCAAATGTTAATAATGGTTTCCTAAGATCTTTCATGCATGTCAAGATCTTACAAATCCATGAGGGGTAAAATCCACCAAAATTTCGGACCCCTTTTCACCCATGAAAAAACCCGAAATTTATGAACACAAAAGAAGCATAAGTCCTTGTAACCGGCTCTTGATGCCATTGTTGGGTTTTATACAAGATTATCAAAGTTCAAGTTAACCATATTTAACTAGAAAACGCAACGGAAGCTTAGATTTTAAAACTTGTTATGAACATACCATTATGTTAATACTAAAACCCGAAGACAAGGATCAAAATTACAAGAACAAGATGCTCACAAAATGTAAATTATACCTTCTTCTACCTTTAGAAGAACAAGAGGGTTGTTGAAGGGATGGTGGATGAATGACAAGCCTCCAAAGAAGAAGACCTCAAGAGGTGATACCCACGAGCAACACCGGACGAGTGTTAGGACGAGAACACGAGAAACCGACCACCCGAGCCCTCCTTCCTTTCCTTGTTTCGGCCGAACCTTAGGGAGAGGGAGAGAGGAGAGTTTTTTTTATTGCACTTAAATTTGAAAGACAAGACACTTTTGCATGTGTAGCTAGTGGGTGTTTATATCAAAAAAAATGTCCAAGAGTCACAACACAATATTGGTTTGTTGGGGTGGTGGTGGGTCCCACCCAACCGGCCACACCCTCTCTTGTTTTTTTTTTTTTTTTTTTTTTTTTTGTTTCATTTATATATATATATATATATATATATATAAAACTAGCCTACACTATTATAAAACTATTTTATAATCTTTTCTTAATTATTTAACCAATTAAATAATTAAATAAATAAATAATCCAAATTATTTATTTTAATCTTTCAAGTGCAATTTTTCAGAAAAACCGATTTCCTAAACTTTGTGTTCGGTATTCGTTTAAAGATCATATCTTAAACAAATACAATCCGGTGTCTATCTAGCTCGTTATTGGGTATGACCCGACTTGGATCAAGCACAGTTAGCCACATTAATCTAAATAAGTGTCTCGGGCATACGAAATTTCAACAGAATGAATGATGTATGTACGTACAAAACTTTACGATTATGTATATAGAAAGTATGCTATGGAGGTATGGAAGAAAGGGTACCGAACCCTAATAATATCCGAGGTATGTAGGGCGAATGCTCTTTATAACGTAAGGTTAGTTATGAATGTATATGTAAGAACGATGGACATGTTAAGTATGTAATGCGTACCTTTGGGCACGTATATGTGTATGTAAAGTAAGTTATGTGATTAACTAGAACTCACTCAGCTTAGCTGACTTTTAGTATGCACGCAGGTTAACAGGTTGAGACAACTGGTTTGAGGCGGGCACATGGCAAGATCGAAGAGGCTGACATCTGAAGATTTGTCGTGATATTCTGATATTATCATTTATGTTATGTTTTAAAGACAAGTTAAGAATGTTTGTAATGAATGGTTGACTATTATTATTATTCCGCGGAAGTTTTAATTAACTCTGATTTGTAGAACTATGTTTATGAGTAAATCCAACACCAAAGTAGGGCTACCGGTAACGGGGCCTTACAGCAAGTATCGGCAACCAGCCGAATTCGCGTCAACTTGCCGTATCAATGTTTGTGTTTTACCACTACCTGTGTTTTACCGAACTGCCCAGCCAACGCGCAAGGAAAAACACTAGTTATAATTATATATACCATAGACGAGTTGTAAACGATTTTAATTTTGCGGCTTATACCATAATTAAAAACAATGACCATGTGTTAACCTGACTTTCGAGACTGCCTGAATTCAAAGGCGTTTCAATGTTTTGGTGATAGTGGCGATGATAATGAAAACCGACAGCAGGTTTTAGTGTCACAAGTGGCGTAGTTGTAGTGATAGTGCACTGGAGCTTATGGGCAACACGATGGATTAAATAATGCATTGAATTAGGTAGGCAGAAAAAATATCAATAACTTAATAGAGAAGATGCAATATTTGCCACTTGTTGCAGTATGGCTTTAAATTCACAATCAAGTAAATTTATTAGCAAAAACCAACATATGGCCTTTAATATGGAGATCGTGACATAACATGCAATTTTTTGCGTCTTTCCAACGGAGAGAAAGAAAACTAAACAATTAATCATCGATCCCCCAATATCAAGTCCACCTTGACCTCTTATTTGAGAAAATAGTCTCATTCCAAGTGTCTCATTCCAAGTCTTTCTAATACACCAGCACACAATAATGATAATTCCATGAATAATATTCTTTTTTCCCCACATCAAACCGTGTCGAAGAACGAGGATAAAAAATATCTCTTAACTTTGTAAGCAAACATTAAGCAATCTTGCACTTAATACCTCTCCAAACCAAAACGATGATATAACACAAGGTGAATAGGTGGTTTATTCTGCACTCTCTCTTCTTGGTGGTGCAAACTTGCGATCCCCTAATGCTCGGTTGATGATTGCAGGTCGGCATGTGGTCGCTACTTGGATCGAAACACCTGATTTGTTATTTTGCCTTTCTTGAACCAGGTTCATATACCAATTCAAGATTGATAAACGATAATTAACGAAAAACATAAAATAAAAATAAACTGACTTTTATTATAGCTAAGAAAACAAATATCTTAAAAAACCTAATTACAATAACTTTTGTAATACGTACTATAACTTAGTTGAGGTATTTATATTACTAACCTAACTTGGTCAACAAGTTATCTTATAAAAACTCTAAAACCTTTTAAAACGTTACAACTTAATGAGATACTTATGCCTGCCGGTCTTACTCTATTATTAATTAAAAACAAATATAATTGTTATATTAAATCTTATTTAACATGAGCAATATTCTTAGATCATTTATTATTGTTTGTTTTACCCAACCCACTTTAATTGAACCATATGCTATATAATCTCTTCTTCTCCGTTATACATATCTTCTCTCTTTTCTATAGTTGCTTTAGAGGTTGCTTAGTTAGTCAGTACCTGGCTACACTAGTTGATATAAAACTTTTAGTTCAAATTAAAGACCTGAATTGGGGCTTGGATGAAGAAATTTTAAACAATGGGGTCGGAACTCGCCGATAGGAAAGAGACGAAATTTGACAAAGAAAAGAGAGTGCCCGCCCCGACAAACAAAGACTGTAATCACGAGTTTTTCTCCGTTCCTCTCATATATCGCCGTAAATCCCTTAATGCTTTGGCTTTCTCTCTCAGTTAGAAACATATGTGACCCACAATCGTGGTTGTAAAAATTCCTTTTTGGTGTCGATTAATCCCCGATTAATCGCTAGTCGTAGTCGTTACCCCACCATATAGTTGCTGATTAATCGTTATTTGGTCAAGATCGGTCAACATTGAAAATTTTATATATAAATTTGGTATAAGTATGTATATATATTTGAAAAATTACATATAAATTTCAATCCGACTAATCATGACTAGTCCCTACTAATCTTGATTAATCGACAATCCCTACCCAACCGTCTGACTAACGCCTAATGATTTCTACAACATTATCCGTAACCAACCGTATATAAAGAAATTAAAAGAAAATAGGTTAAAGAGTTTGGATATGTGTACATAAATAGAGTTCGAATAGACCATATTTTGCTAGAGTTCTTACTCTTGAATGAGTCTAAATTTTGAACGCTCGTACTTCATTCCCACACAAATGGGCTTAGTAATAATGGTTTTAGATATCTAGGACATTTAAACAGAGGCTATTACTCAATAGTTTTATATAATTGAAGTATATATTAACTTAAATAATTATTTTCGGTTGATTTCATGACTAATAAATAGGATGTATAAAGTCATGAGTTTAGTTTTAAATCTCTAAAATGTCAAATGAGTGTTTAGTTGACAAGTTATAATATAGTAACTATAATAACAAATGCGACTGGTTAACGTATACACTAAAATCTTATAATAAATTAGTACACCTATATATTTTCTCACCCTAACTATAATAATATTATATACGATCGTCGATAAAGATAATCTAACGTTAACTGTTTTATACGAGTGTAAACCAACCTATGGTTCTTCGGTGTTTACGGGGTATTGTGTATGGTCCGCTATAATTTTTTTCAAAAATGAAATAACTTCGGGGGGTAAGGGAACCAAACGTATCAACAACAAAAAGAATGAAAACTTTTTGATTCTCAGCATATGCAGTCTTTCTCATGCATAGCAACTTTTTGTTATTATGCCTTCAATATGCGGCCTACCTAACAACAAACTCGTTATCGAAGGCCGGCAAGGGGGGACGTTCCAGAAAGTCTCACACAATAGGCTTGACAATGGCAAATGCAACAAGTTTACAAAAAGAATTACTCGGATATTATTTACTTATTGAGTATTTATGTTATATAGAAGTTAGACTTCCTTTTGTTGAGCCTCATGGAACAGTTAGTAGCTAATCAGGTTTGCTAGCTCTTTGTATACATAATACATATGTATAGAAACATCCCTATCAGTCTATACCAGTCTTTTATACGAACGAATATTCTAACGGTAACTTTTCTATACAAGTATACACATGCTCTATACGATGGGCACGTCAACAAAGATGCCATTATATAACGTAGATGGTATGCATATGGTATTTCTTTAGATTAAATGTGTGTCGCTATTTTATTATGTTCTTTCAAATTTCAATAAAGATTTGCAACCAATCTTGTTAATATAATCCTTAAATAGCAAGTAGGAGCAATTTGACACACTTGCATACCAATATTTAAATGTAGCGGCTTTCTTTGAAATAAATAAAACTTTCTTGAAACATCATCTTTCTACCAAGTTCACAATATAGTCAACCCTCTCTCTCTCTCTCTCTCTCTATAACCTCTTATCTCTTTTAAATTCATCAATGGATGATCCATGGTTGTCACAATAATAACATCAATCAACCATGAGGGATTTTATAGGCATCGTTAAAGATAAAGTCTCCCTATCAAAACTCGCTCTTTTCAATAAACCAAACACACTCTCTCTTCACGTGGCGGTCCTCCGCGCCACTTCCCACTCACCATCCACACCGCCAACCAACCACCACCTCGCCACCCTCCTAACACTAGGAGACAGCTCACGCGCCACCGCCTCCACCCTAATCCACTCCCTAATGAACCGCCTCCACCGCACCACCGACTCCCACGTCGCCCTAAAATGCCTCTTCACCATCCACCACATCATCAAACGCGGCCCCTTCATCCTCAACGACCAACTCTCCGTCTTCACCGCCACCGGTGGCCGTAACAACTTCAAACTATCAAACTTCCGCGACGGCGCGTCACCCGCCACGTGGGTCCTCTCCGCGTGGGTCAGGTGGTACGCATGTTACATAGAAACCATCCTTTACACGTCCAAAAACATTAGTGGGTTTGTAACTTTTGTGCATGAAAAGGAAAAACAACAAGATTCGATATCATCGTACATGAACTTCGATTTGGTACGAGATTTCACAACGTTGGTGTCAGTGATCGAACATATATGCAAAGTCCCAGATAATCTGTTAGTCGAAAACGACAAGTTGCTTCATTGTATCATGGACTTGCTAGCAAACGATTATTTATCAACGGTTAACGAAATCTTTCTCCGAGTCATTGAGTTCAAGGAACGAGTCAACTTGCTGAGTTTCAACGACTCGGTTGAGTTGAGTTCGGGTTTGGACAGTTTAAGGAGCTGCAAAGAGAAGTTGTCACATTTATTTTCGACTACAAAGCCATCGGTTGAGACCCTTTGGGAAATGATTGAAGAATTGAATAGTAAAATTGGGATGGTGAATAGTAAGAAACTCGGAAGAAAGGATGGTTGGAGTGAGTCAGCTCGGTTTGGTGACCGAGTCGTGAGAACGAGTGATTCATTGAAATTTTCGTCTGGTAGATTAAGATGGAGCCAGACAGGTGTTTGATTGGTTGTTAATAACATATTTATTATGTTTTTTATTTGGTGGCGTTGGGTGGTTGATTGGTAGATATTTTGTATTTGGATAGGCATAGGGTCGACTTCAAGATATATTATGAAAATGTGATATTTTCTTAGTTTTTTATGTAAATTTATTTATTTATAGATGATATTTTTGAATACCTTGTCAATTAATTTTCTTTTTTTTTAAATAATCAATTTATTAAATGATAAGATAGCATGTAGTTAGCCATAAAAACAAGTGAACACCAAAAGTACATCACCACCAAATTTAGTTCTCACCTAGGTTAATTAATAAAAATATGATATATATTTTTAATTGACATATTTATGTCATCATCAATCTGAAATAGAAAGAATTTTACTAATTTCATATTTAAGTCCAACACTTATGTCATCATGAATCTTAAATAGATATAATAGATATAGAACTCGAGTCATCCAAGCACTTTATTTAAAAACATAATGTATTGGGTAGTTTTATTTATGAAAAAAAAAGGTAGGAGGTTATAGGTTGGATCGGGGGTTTCGGTCTCTATAAAGGATTTTATTTTGAGTGTGAAATAAAAATGATTAGGTAAGTCAGTCTATCAATGATCTAAATTAGTTATTAAGAAAAGTGATTTCTTATTTAAAAAGTAGTTAGTTTTATATTACTTTTAATATATCAAAGTTGTAAACTATAAATACATGTAGAAGAAATCAAGGTCAAATATATTGTTCTTTACATTATTTCAGTTGACTGGATTTTTGTATTGGAAAGAAAGTAAAAGATAACTTTTTGATTTTGTAATTGATCAAGTCCATTTTCTCTGAAGTAAAAAAATTAGGAAACGATAACTTTTTTCTTTTGTAATTGATCTAGTCAAGTTTGTCATAAGAAATAACACGATCAAACAAAAAAGTTGTGTGTATCTTTCTTTATAACATTTCAAATTTTGAGTCATGATAAAAAACTTGTTCTAATAAATCTTTTTTCTGACTTTCTTTTGTAATTGATCAAGTCAATTTTGTCATTAAGTAGTAACACAATCAAACAAAAAAGTTTTAGAATTGTGTCTGAGGCGGAAGTAGAGATCAGGTGTAAAATGACATCGCACGATTTGAGACGTTCGTGATGAATTCCATGGCCGGCCGTGGTGTTTGGATTCCGGTGTTCTTGGCTGAAAGGAGAGATATGAGGGGGGTAGAGTTTTGAGGGAAGAGAGAAAGAACGGTGGGTTTTGGTATAATTTATTAGGTCAAATAAAATGGGTTTGGTTATTATACATTGGGGATGTTAAAAGAGTTTTAACTTTTTGAGTGAAAAATTTTTTGAGTGAAAGATGACAGGCATGGATGACACGCAAATTTATATTTGCAATTTATGACACTAGTTAAAATGAGTGTCAAAAATCTTATAATTTTCCAAAATTATGACATTGTTTTAATGCTGGCACAATTGCGCGTCATAAATCACGCATGTCATTGTGCTCGTGTCATGGAAGCCCTTTTTTCTAGTAGTGATCCTAAGTGATAAGTGTATGCCATATATGTATTATGTGAAATGTATGAATGATTTCTTGTCGGTACATGAACGATCTTCGGAATTGCATGTACTGCCAGGAAATGGTTTGATGTTATATATATGTTGTAAGATGAAGAATGAATGATGTATGTACGTACAAAACTTTACGATTATGTATATAGAAAGTATGCTATGGAGGTATGGAAGAAAGGGTACCGAACCCTAATAATATCCGAGGTATGTAGGGCGAATGCTCTTTATAACGTAAGGTTAGTTATGAATGTATATGTAAGAACGATGGACATGTTAAGTATGTAATGCGTACCTTTGGGCACGTATATGTGTATGTAAAGTAAGTTATGTGATTAACTAGAACTCACTCAGCTTAGCTGACTTTTAGTATGCACGCAGGTTAACAGGTTGAGACAACTGGTTTGAGGCGGGCACATGGCAAGATCGAAGAGGCTGACATCTGAAGATTTGTCGTGATATTCTGATATTATCATTTATGTTATGTTTTAAAGACAAGTTAAGAATGTTTGTAATGAATGGTTGACTATTATTATTATTCCGCGGAAGTTTTAATTAACTCTGATTTGTAGAACTATGTTTATGAGTAAATCCAACACCAAAGTAGGGCTACCGGTAACGGGGCCTTACAGCAAGTATCGGCAACCAGCCGAATTCGCGTCAACTTGCCGTATCAATGTTTGTGTTTTACCACTACCTGTGTTTTACCGAACTGCCCAGCCAACGCGCAAGGAAAAACACTAGTTATAATTATATATACCATAGACGAGTTGTAAACGATTTTAATTTTGCGGCTTATACCATAATTAAAAACAATGACCATGTGTTAACCTGACTTTCGAGACTGCCTGAATTCAAAGGCGTTTCAATGTTTTGGTGATAGTGGCGATGATAATGAAAACCGACAGCAGGTTTTAGTGTCACAAGTGGCGTAGTTGTAGTGATAGTGCACTGGAGCTTATGGGCAACACGATGGATTAAATAATGCATTGAATTAGGTAGGCAGAAAAAATATCAATAACTTAATAGAGAAGATGCAATATTTGCCACTTGTTGCAGTATGGCTTTAAATTCACAATCAAGTAAATTTATTAGCAAAAACCAACATATGGCCTTTAATATGGAGATCGTGACATAACATGCAATTTTTTGCGTCTTTCCAACGGAGAGAAAGAAAACTAAACAATTAATCATCGATCCCCCAATATCAAGTCCACCTTGACCTCTTATTTGAGAAAATAGTCTCATTCCAAGTGTCTCATTCCAAGTCTTTCTAATACACCAGCACACAATAATGATAATTCCATGAATAATATTCTTTTTTCCCCACATCAAACCGTGTCGAAGAACGAGGATAAAAAATATCTCTTAACTTTGTAAGCAAACATTAAGCAATCTTGCACTTAATACCTCTCCAAACCAAAACGATGATATAACACAAGGTGAATAGGTGGTTTATTCTGCACTCTCTCTTCTTGGTGGTGCAAACTTGCGATCCCCTAATGCTCGGTTGATGATTGCAGGTCGGCATGTGGTCGCTACTTGGATCGAAACACCTGATTTGTTATTTTGCCTTTCTTGAACCAGGTTCATATACCAATTCAAGATTGATAAACGATAATTAACGAAAAACATAAAATAAAAATAAACTGACTTTTATTATAGCTAAGAAAACAAATATCTTAAAAAACCTAATTACAATAACTTTTGTAATACGTACTATAACTTAGTTGAGGTATTTATATTACTAACCTAACTTGGTCAACAAGTTATCTTATAAAAACTCTAAAACCTTTTAAAACGTTACAACTTAATGAGATACTTATGCCTGCCGGTCTTACTCTATTATTAATTAAAAACAAATATAATTGTTATATTAAATCTTATTTAACATGAGCAATATTCTTAGATCATTTATTATTGTTTGTTTTACCCAACCCACTTTAATTGAACCATATGCTATATAATCTCTTCTTCTCCGTTATACATATCTTCTCTCTTTTCTATAGTTGCTTTAGAGGTTGCTTAGTTAGTCAGTACCTGGCTACACTAGTTGATATAAAACTTTTAGTTCAAATTAAAGACCTGAATTGGGGCTTGGATGAAGAAATTTTAAACAATGGGGTCGGAACTCGCCGATAGGAAAGAGACGAAATTTGACAAAGAAAAGAGAGTGCCCGCCCCGACAAACAAAGACTGTAATCACGAGTTTTTCTCCGTTCCTCTCATATATCGCCGTAAATCCCTTAATGCTTTGGCTTTCTCTCTCAGTTAGAAACATATGTGACCCACAATCGTGGTTGTAAAAATTCCTTTTTGGTGTCGATTAATCCCCGATTAATCGCTAGTCGTAGTCGTTACCCCACCATATAGTTGCTGATTAATCGTTATTTGGTCAAGATCGGTCAACATTGAAAATTTTATATATAAATTTGGTATAAGTATATATATATATTTGAAAAATTACATATAAATTTCAATCCGACTAATCATGACTAGTCCCTACTAATCTTGATTAATCGACAATCCCTACCCAACCGTCTGACTAACGCCTAATGATTTCTACAACATTATCCGTAACCAACCGTATATAAAGAAATTAAAAGAAAATAGGTTAAAGAGTTTGGATATGTGTACATAAATAGAGTTCGAATAGACCATATTTTGCTAGAGTTCTTACTCTTGAATGAGTCTAAATTTTGAACGCTCGTACTTCATTCCCACACAAATGGGCTTAGTAATAATGGTTTTAGATATCTAGGACATTTAAACAGAGGCTATTACTCAATAGTTTTATATAATTGAAGTATATATTAACTTAAATAATTATTTTCGGTTGATTTCATGACTAATAAATAGGATGTATAAAGTCATGAGTTTAGTTTTAAATCTCTAAAATGTCAAATGAGTGTTTAGTTGACAAGTTATAATATAGTAACTATAATAACAAATGCGACTGGTTAACGTATACACTAAAATCTTATAATAAATTAGTACACCTATATATTTTCTCACCCTAACTATAATAATATTATATACGATCGTCGATAAAGATAATCTAACGTTAACTGTTTTATACGAGTGTAAACCAACCTATGGTTCTTCGGTGTTTACGGGGTATTGTGTATGGTCCGCTATAATTTTTTTCAAAAATGAAATAACTTCGGGGGGTAAGGGAACCAAACGTATCAACAACAAAAAGAATGAAAACTTTTTGATTCTCAGCATATGCAGTCTTTCTCATGCATAGCAACTTTTTGTTATTATGCCTTCAATATGCGGCCTACCTAACAACAAACTCGTTATCGAAGGCCGGCAAGGGGGGACGTTCCAGAAAGTCTCACACAATAGGCTTGACAATGGCAAATGCAACAAGTTTACAAAAAGAATTACTCGGATATTATTTACTTATTGAGTATTTATGTTATATAGAAGTTAGACTTCCTTTTGTTGAGCCTCATGGAACAGTTAGTAGCTAATCAGGTTTGCTAGCTCTTTGTATACATAATACATATGTATAGAAACATCCCTATCAGTCTATACCAGTCTTTTATACGAACGAATATTCTAACGGTAACTTTTCTATACAAGTATACACATGCTCTATACGATGGGCACGTCAACAAAGATGCCATTATATAACGTAGATGGTATGCATATGGTATTTCTTTAGATTAAATGTGTGTCGCTATTTTATTATGTTCTTTCAAATTTCAATAAAGATTTGCAACCAATCTTGTTAATATAATCCTTAAATAGCAAGTAGGAGCAATTTGACACACTTGCATACCAATATTTAAATGTAGCGGCTTTCTTTGAAATAAATAAAACTTTCTTGAAACATCATCTTTCTACCAAGTTCACAATATAGTCAACCCTCTCTCTCTCTCTCTCTCTCTATAACCTCTTATCTCTTTTAAATTCATCAATGGATGATCCATGGTTGTCACAATAATAACATCAATCAACCATGAGGGATTTTATAGGCATCGTTAAAGATAAAGTCTCCCTATCAAAACTCGCTCTTTTCAATAAACCAAACACACTCTCTCTTCACGTGGCGGTCCTCCGCGCCACTTCCCACTCACCATCCACACCGCCAACCAACCACCACCTCGCCACCCTCCTAACACTAGGAGACAGCTCACGCGCCACCGCCTCCACCCTAATCCACTCCCTAATGAACCGCCTCCACCGCACCACCGACTCCCACGTCGCCCTAAAATGCCTCTTCACCATCCACCACATCATCAAACGCGGCCCCTTCATCCTCAACGACCAACTCTCCGTCTTCACCGCCACCGGTGGCCGTAACAACTTCAAACTATCAAACTTCCGCGACGGCGCGTCACCCGCCACGTGGGTCCTCTCCGCGTGGGTCAGGTGGTACGCATGTTACATAGAAACCATCCTTTACACGTCCAAAAACATTAGTGGGTTTGTAACTTTTGTGCATGAAAAGGAAAAACAACAAGATTCGATATCATCGTACATGAACTTCGATTTGGTACGAGATTTCACAACGTTGGTGTCAGTGATCGAACATATATGCAAAGTCCCAGATAATCTGTTAGTCGAAAACGACAAGTTGCTTCATTGTATCATGGACTTGCTAGCAAACGATTATTTATCAACGGTTAACGAAATCTTTCTCCGAGTCATTGAGTTCAAGGAACGAGTCAACTTGCTGAGTTTCAACGACTCGGTTGAGTTGAGTTCGGGTTTGGACAGTTTAAGGAGCTGCAAAGAGAAGTTGTCACATTTATTTTCGACTACAAAGCCATCGGTTGAGACCCTTTGGGAAATGATTGAAGAATTGAATAGTAAAATTGGGATGGTGAATAGTAAGAAACTCGGAAGAAAGGATGGTTGGAGTGAGTCAGCTCGGTTTGGTGACCGAGTCGTGAGAACGAGTGATTCATTGAAATTTTCGTCTGGTAGATTAAGATGGAGCCAGACAGGTGTTTGATTGGTTGTTAATAACATATTTATTATGTTTTTTATTTGGTGGCGTTGGGTGGTTGATTGGTAGATATTTTGTATTTGGATAGGCATAGGGTCGACTTCAAGATATATTATGAAAATGTGATATTTTCTTAGTTTTTTATGTAAATTTATTTATTTATAGATGATATTTTTGAATACCTTGTCAATTAATTTTCTTTTTTTTAAATGATCTATTTATTAAATGATAAGATAGCAAGTTGTTAGCCATAAAAACAAGTGAACACCAAAAGTACATCACCACCAAATTTAGTTCTCACCTAGGTTAATTAATAAAAATATGATATATATTTTTAATTGACATATTTATGTCATCATCAATCTGAAATAGAAAGAACTTTACTAATTTCATATTTAAGTCCAACACTTATGTCATCATGAATCTTAAATAGATATAATAGATATAGAACTCGAGTCATCCAAGCACTTTATTTAAAAACATAATGTATTGGGTAGTTTTATTTATGAAAAAAAAAGGTAGGAGGTTATAGGTTGGATCGGGGTTTTCGGTCTCTATAATGGATTTTATTTTGAGTGTGAAATAAAAATGATTAGGTAAGTCAGTCTATCAATGATCTAAATTAGTTATTAAGAAAAGTGATTTCTTATTTAAAAAGTAGTTAGTTTTATATTACTTTTAATATATCAAAGTTGTAAACTAGAAATACATTTAGAAGAAATCAAGGTCAAGTATATTGTTCTTTACATTATTTCAGTTGACTGGATTTTTGTATTGGAAAGAAAGTAAAAGATAACTTTTTGATTTTGTAATTGATCAAGTCCATTTTGTCTGAAGTAATAAAATTAGGAAACGATAACTTTTTTCTTTTGTAATTGATCAAGTCAATTTTGTCATAAGAAATAACACGATCAAACAAAAAAGTTGTGTGTATCTTTCTTTATAACATTTCAAATTTTGAGTCATGATAAAAAACTTGTTCTAATAAATCTTTTTTCTGACTTTCTTTTGTAATTGATGAAGTCAATTTTGTCATTAAGTAATAACACAATCAAACAAAAAAGTTTTAGAATTGTGTCTTTCTTTATAACATTTCGAATTTGACTCATGATAAAGAATTTGATCTAATAAATCTTTTTCCTAACAACTCATCCAACTATTTCTTTAAATATATTATTTATGTCAAAGCTAGTCTTTATGCGGATTGAGTAATTGATGTTGTGCCTGGTACTAGATCTATATTGAATTCGACTTCACGCTCCGGTGGTATTCATGGCAATGCATTTGGGAATACATCAGGAAAGGAAATTCTGAGACGACTTATACGTCTTCTAATTTCTTTTTGTTGTGTTCCTTTCCCATGTATGCTAAGCATCTTTTACGCAGACATTTACTAGCTTTAATCATTGAGATCGGGCTAACGAGACCAACATCTTTGTCTCCAACTGCTTGGAGGTCTTTCCATCAACTGTATGGATTTCAATTGTTTTCTTATCACATAAGATACAGGCTTGGTTATTGGATAACCAATCCATACCTAGGGCGATATCAAAAGTAGTCAGTGCCATTATGAGCTAGGTTACGGTATGGTAGGTTTCGGTAGCGGGGTGCAATTGGGGCAAATGGTTATTATTTTTGTGTGCGAAAAATGAATTGTGATCGGATGCAACTTGAATATGTAGGTTTGGTCCTTAAGGATGGTGTGGGCGACTGTGGGCATGTTGAAACATCAGTTGTTGTATCGGTTGTTTTCTAAGCATCTTTTGGTAAAAAGGTTTTTCTTTTTGAACCAACATATTATTTCATGGAACTCATGTGATTAAAAGAGAATAGAAAATATAGTAAAATTGAGAAGAGTGTATGTTTTTGTTGTAGAAAATTTAAACAAAGATTGGTTAACTTATAGTGCTAATATACTTAATTTTTATTCAAAAAATTGTACATGAAATGGTTATAAGACCGTTGTCGAACATTCCACGACCTCAATCTCCATCGAGTAGTATAAACAGAAAAAACATCAAAACCTAAAGCCAAAATGATGTTGCGGAGATACTAAGCTTTCCAAGAAACCAAAAGAGGAACCCTAAGGGTACCTTGGGTGCCCTAACCCTACATAATGTGTTTCTACATTTTGTAGTGGTATAATTCAAGTATTCAAGTAGGGACCACGTCTTGCTTTCATCCAGCCTTCAAAGTAAGGATGAGCACTTTTTATCAAATACAAGTGTTTTACTTGTACCCCGACTGGTATAGTACTGAACTATTACCGACTAAACACGATAAGTACCTATATCACTATTCAATTTTCGTGTTATCGGTATAAAACACCCAAAACATACTAGGATCAGTCCTCTCCCTTTATTGTTGATAAAACTCGAAGAACACCCTTCTAAAGTTAACACATAGTTGAAAATGAAAAGAATCGTAGGTCCCACATAACAAACGTCAACCTCGGTGTAATCTATGATGGGATGTCTTCTTCTAAGCCAAAACAAAATGGCCTACGTTGAGTCGTTGTCCTTTACGCCACCTTGAACGCCAAGGCAGTGTAACTAACGCTAATCCCGATGTAGGCTAAGTTGGTCGTCTAATTTTTCTACTTATTTTCTTCTTTTGTAACACCCGGTCCCTCGCATAACCAATATTATTCATTTTGCCCCAATGTGTGGCCAATCCAGTTATAAAATCGGATTTGTTTTTGGTTGCTCTGGTGGAGACCTCCCAAGAGTTAACCCATCATGTTACCATTCCCACCTGAACACACTTGACTATGGAGTTTTCATCTGCTTCTAGCTAGCTAAGCCCAAAACACATAGGTGATATTTGAGGCGGGGCACTCCTTACGGGCCTTAAATCTGTCATGCCAGGTCCGATGTGGGATTTTCTAAAGGTGTTACTTATTTGATCTTGTGGCCATAATGTCACACCCCGACTTAGGGCCTAGGCGTGTGACCAATAGTTGGTACCTGTTTTGTAAATAAATCAGAGTTACGGTTTAGTTTTAGCGGAAGTCTTTTATAAAATATTATTATATTGAAAACTTATTAAACTCTCGGGTTAAAATACCCGTTTAATGTTTCAAATACATTTCTTTGAAAAACAAAACTCTTCGTAATATTTTGAAATAAAATATCTGAGCCATCAAATAGCATCTAATGACTATAACTCCAATCTTCTTATTTCTTCTTGCTTGTTTGTTCTAACCTTTCTTGTTTCCTTGTAACATGGGTGGGAAAATACGTCAGCACAAAGCTGGTGAATAACGCTGACTCTAAAAATATCTTTTCAATACCTTTGTGAAACCAACAATAATACATTTGTGACTACTCATTAGGCACCCAACTAAATTGGGATCAAATTACCCTAAGTACCATGTACAATTAATTATATACACAATATCATTTCTCTGAACAGTCCCGTAGACCTTCAGAGGCATGTTGATGATATGCATGGCCTCGGGGAAATACTGAGTCACCATGTATGTTCGGATCCAGACACATGTATACTCTTAATCAGAGTGTCCGTTTCTTATTATTGTACACAAAGTTTTAATGATTCGTAAATCCTATGCAAACATTCTGACTCAGTATAAAAAGGTTTGGGGCGTATTCACCTTTTTTTGTTTATAATCAGTTTCTGATACTGATTCCTGTTTTCTAATTCTGTTTCTTGATTGGTTACCTCGGACCTATAGTACGAGAATAACATTTGTATAAATAACTAAATCATCGATCTAGCTTCAGACCTTTAGTCTGTTTTGTATTACTTTAACCTTGATAAAATCATTTAAAACATTTGGACCTTTAGTCCTCTTGTTTATTTTTCAATTATATACTATATTTCTTCTTCGGGAAGAAACGTTTATACTAAGTTTCTTATTCAAGAAGAAACATTAATTCAACTATACTCTTTTGAATATTATATTTCTTAATCATAAAGAAATATTATTTTAACTATAACCTTTGCTTAGGAAAAGTTATATAATACTTAATGGTAATCAAGGTTCAGCTATACCTACGACTATGGTCTAAGCCATTTATAATAATAAAATAATAACTTAGGCAGAACCCCTTACCTCGCACGGGTATTCGGAGTTAGATATTCCTAAGTTTATACAGGCAGCACTTCTACTCTATGCACGTTTATCGAGGCGTTCTTGATCAACCACTCTTGGCACGCAAATCGAGGCAATGTTCGGTCGTCGGGTCGTGCACGTACTTCGAGACGAAATGTCGGGTTATTTGGGTGGCACGCACTTCGAGGAAACACCGGGTTTTGGCACAGATTACGATGTAATAATTATCGGATCGGTAGCACATAAAACGGTGTTCGGCACACAAACCGAGGTAGAGAGAGAAAGTTATTTTAGAGAGAGAGTGGAGAGGTGTGTGGGGAATGATCTCGTGGCCTCCCCTTTTATAACTGATTTTTGGTCCCATCGCGGTATGAGATGGGCCCCTTCTTTAACACCGTCGCGTATCGCGACGGGTACGTTTCTGAGATCATGCCACGTGTTGACACGTGGCCTGACACGTCTGCCACGTGTCATGCCCTGCTGCCACGTGTCACCAAAGTGTGACACGTGTGTGATGCGTCATCATGGCCCATCGCGGCTCTTAAAGCGGCCCGTGGCGATGCGAGCGTGCGAAGTGCAAAGTGCGCCATCAAAGCGCCACATTGTGCCCAACGCCCTTCGCCGTCGCCTTCGTCCTTGTCCTTGCCCGAGCCCGGGCGCGAGCGCGTGCGCTTGCGCGTCGGGTGCTACGTACCCTCCGCTAGGACTACTTGATGCATGATATTCATAAAAGAATATTACTATGGAAAATCTCTTCCTTATACAGAGCTTCCATTTCTTTACCACTTTCCATGTGAGATGGATTTCATCTTCCTTATTTATACCTTAGTGGAATGCTTCCACTTTCTTACATCTTCCAATGTGGGATGAAATTTCTTTCATGTAAGTTAACTTAACTTAGGAAATATTTTTATTTCCTTATTTTTCTTATATTTTCTTATTTAATATTTTCTCATGATTTGTCTTCATATTATTTTTGATACCTCAACTTTCCTAAGTTGTCAAATTTGGATCGAAATTTTGGGGATGTTACATCTTCCCCACCTTGAAATGAATCTCGTCCTCGAGATTCGTTGTTTGAGGTGTGAACAGTTCTTACGTCTTAGTTGATGATTAGATCCTATCTAATCCGGTTCTTGTTATTATAATCTAAATACAAAATGACTATAGTCTTTATTTTGTTGCTAACTTACATCCTTGAATGACGTAACCGGTCAATGGTTTAGAATGTCATTAGTAAATGTAAATTGATAAACACAGTGATCAGTTGTGTTTAACTATTTGCCTTTCCGTTTGTATTCTAAACATTTACCGATGTTAACTACATTGTTGTTTGGATTCAGTCTGTCGAATCTATTCAAGTAAGTTGTTGTTTAGATTCAGTCTATCGAATCCATTCTATCCTTGATCTTGATCAATAACGTCCTTTATATTCTCACAGTACTCTTGTACTTGGCTTAGTTTCATTCGCTATACTTAGCGATTGTATTTCTTGAATATCTTTGAGCTCTTTTTCTTTGACTTTTTGATCAATCTTACTAGGTAGATAATATTCTTGAATGAGCTACTTTCGATAATATACTGTCCTTGCATATATATATTTTCTAACGTCTGGTATATCATCCTCCTAGATGATAAATTTTCTCAACGTTTTATTTGTTCAAAGTTTCGGATGAACTTTTCAACATTTGAACCTCTTGTTTGTCCTTTAGAGGTAATTACTTATAAGCATTCTTGTGTATTAACACGATCTATATGCTAATATTTTATTTATAACTTAGGGACTTAAATACCCTTCTTTGATTACAAAACTTCTCGTTTGAGAGCGAGTTATAATTAATATACAAAAGTTAGCTAATATATCTTGACATTTCCTTGATGTGATCTTGTCATTAATCTTGACTAGCTTTTCTTTTCGGGCATTCAGTCTTAAAGTGGCCCGTTTCTCCACATGTAAAACATACTCCTAGCTTCTTACGACATTCTTCTATTGTGTGTCCTTCTCTCTTGCAGTATGCACAATTGTTTGTATTTTCTAGTCGACACTTGCCAGTATGTTTTCTTCCACAAGTCTTACATGCTGACGTGGGAGTACTTTCTTCTTTCTCTATCTTTCCGGAATCTTTTGTTTTTTAGTTTCTTTGTCTTTCTTCTTTTCTTCTTCTTGATTCCTTATCATACTGTTGATTAAGTATCCGGCCAATTCCATAGCCGAATCAACTGTTTTTGGCATATTGGATCGTACCATGTCTCTTATTTCTCTTGGTAGTCCATATATGTAACGAGTTTCATTATTATATTCCGGAGTTACTAGATGTGGAACTAGTCGGCGGTATTCTATGAATATAGTGTTATATTCCCTAAGGTTTGTGCCAACAACCTTGTGATTCCATAACTCAACTTGAATTCGATCCATTTCATGAGTTGGGCAAAATTTCTTTAATATAAGACCTTTGAATATTTCCCAACTTAAGTTATACATTGTTTCTCGACCCTTGGTTTGAATCAGGGTGTTCCATCATTCAAGAGCTTCTCCCTTGAACATTTGTGAAGAATACTGGATAGCTTCCTCACCAGTGCATTTGCTTATGGTGACGATTGATTCTTGTTCTTCTAGCCATCTCATAGCGGCTATACCATCCGAGTCTCCATGAAATTCTTTAGGATAGTAAACTTTAAAGTTCTTAAAGTTACATCCTTTTTGGATCTTTCGTTTCTTGTTCTTTGATTGATTATCAGACGTAGAGCTATCATAAGCTTCCTCCTTTCTTGAAGGAACAGATTTACTTCGACTTCTTTTGTTAGATTTTGGTTGACTTTGACTTGTAGATAAGTCATTGATAGCTTGCTTAATCATCTTTTGAATTCCTTTTATATATTGAGCGGGAATTTCATTATCTTTATTATTAATGTTATCTTCATTTTCAATTTTCTTGGGAGGACTATTGTGAGAGTTTGCACTTTCTTCTCTTGACATACTAAAATAAAATTTTAGAAGATAAGTCCAATATTCGAAGAAATCAAAACATATCTTTTATTTATTTTATTATAGTTACAAGAGTGCATATTATTTATTACAATTATACTCTCTATAATTACTAAGGTTCTATTTCTTCCAACGAATGCCTAATTTCTTAATCTTGCTATCTTTCTTGATAGCCTCCTTTTCTTTTTCTTCCACCTCCATTTCTTTCATTGCTTCTTCATTTTGAGTGCAAGCAAAGTAAGGATCTTGAGTTGCCGGAAAATTAAAATACTCTTTTGCGTGAGGATA
>NW_027503280.1:0-34412 GCF_021521415.1 Bidens hawaiensis
AAAAACCACTTACTTCCAACCAGTTTGGAATTTAGAGGTGTATAACCAAGTCGCATACTTGGTTGTCATGCATGGATTGCATCTCAACGTTCATGGCTTCTAACCACTTATCACAATCAGATTGTGACATTGCATCTCGGTATGTGATGGGTTCATCCGAATCTACCACATAGCATCCATCCAAGAAAAATCCATATCTTTCGGGTGGGGTGCTAATTCTACCAGATTTGCGAATGTTTTGTGTGTTTTGATCAACCATTTGATCATTTTCAACAACCTCTTGTTGATTGCTAGTGTAAACCAAACATGTATCGGCTTGTGGTTCACGATCTTCCTCGAGTTCCACAGTTCTATCATTTCCTTCCATAAGGAACCTTCTTTCCAAGAACTCAGCCTTTCGAGCTATAAACACTTTATGCTCGTTTGTATTGTAGAAATAATATCCCATCGAATCTTTGGGATATCGTACAAAGATACACTTAGTGGATCAACTTTCAAGTTTGTTTTGGGTGTTTTTCTTGACATAAGCCTCACAACCCCATACCTTTAAATATGATAATGATGGAACCTTTCCATGCCATATTTCAAAAGGTGTCTTTTCCACTTTCTTGGTTGGTGCCATATTTAAAATACGGGCTGCAGAGATCAGTGCGAAACCCCAAAATGATAGAGGTAATTTGCTTCTAGCCATCATGGATCGAACCATATCCAATAGAGTTCAATTTCTCCTTTCAAACACACCAATATGTTGTGGTGTTCCGGGTGGAGTGAGTTGTGAGACAATTCCACAACTCTTAAGATGATCTAGAAACGCATCATTGAGGTATTCACCTTCTCTATTGGAACGTAGTACTTTGATGGTTTTACTAAGTTGATTTTGTACTTCATTTTGAAAGACTTTAAACATTTCAAAGGCTTCATCTTTGTGTCTTAACAAGAACACATACCCATAGCGACTATAATCGTCGGTAAAGGTGATGAAGTATCTTTCACCATTCCTAGTCATTGTCTTAGAAGACCACATACATCCGAATGTATGATACCCTAATAAATCTTTCGCCCTTTCATTAGTTCAACTAAAAGGCTCCTTGATCATCTTCCCCAATAAACAAGACTCACACTTATCAAATGAATCGTCATTTGATTCCAAAAGACCATTCTTTTGAAGTGTATGAATGCGATCCTTGTTTATGTGACCAAGGCGACAATGCCAAAGAAACGTCTTACTCAAATCCAATTTGAGTCTTTTGGTGCTAGATGGGTACAACGAGTTATCAATGGATGTATTATCAGGAACTAATACATAAATGCCATTAGACGGCATTGCTTTGGAATAAAAGACATCATTCATGAAAACACAAATATCTTTGTTTACAAACTTAAAATCATAACCAAATTGTCTTAATACAGAAACAGAGATAATGTTCCTAGTCAAACTAGGAGAATACAAAATGTTTTTCAAACGAACTTCCAAACCATTTGGAAGCTTCAAAACATAATCTCCTCGGGCTTGGACGTCAACTTTTTCACTCTTGCAATGAATTGAACTCTTGCAATGAATTGTATATGTGAGTTCCCCATCAAGTATCCAATACCCATGTGATAGAAGAAATAATATTAAAATCGATATGGATCATGAAAGTTGTACCTGAGGTTTTCCCCGCATCCCTCTTAACTTTCAACTCCTTGAGAAAGGTCGGACAGTTTCTCATCCAGTGACCTATCTCTCCACAACCAAATCATGGATCCTCGGAGCTAACCTTTAGCTTCTTGGGTTTGGGTTCTGCCTTTGCCTCTCCCTTGAATTTTCCATTAACTTTTCCTTTACCACTAGTGTGACAATCGTCAATTTCAGGTTAACTCCGTTAACTCAACTCCGTCAATTCAAACTTAAGATCATTGAATCTATAACGCACACTTCATTACATTTAAACTAGGGTTTAAATGACGCTTAACACTTACTACATGTGTAGTCTTTCGGGAATTGCACCGAAACGCAAACGAGTTGACGCAAATGATTGGTGAATAAACGAAAAACGTCAAAACAATAATTATGTGATAATTAGGTGTTAGACTTATGTGTTATGTGATAATATTGGTTAAAACACTAACTCAAGATGTAAACAAGATAGTTTAAGCTAGAAAAGTAATACTTAGAAGTTGAGGGGCCAAAGTGTAACATATTATTATTTATAATATGTTAACCCTAACCTCTACCCCATTCCCTACACAACCCCGATCGGAACCCCCCCCCCCTTGGCTCCTTGGCTGCCGTCGACATACACACACATACATACCATCAATTTCAACTTTTGATTGAAGATTAAGGTGCTAGGAAGGTATAATCGACTATCCTATGCATCCTTTATACTTAATCTTGACTTTTATTGGGTTAATTACAAACCCTAGATTCCGATTTTTATATGTTAGTGTGTTCATATGATTTTGTTTGATTTGATGATGTATTGATGATGATTTGATAACTAGAATTGATATTGTTACATGTTAATTGTTGTGTCTTTGATTTGAGTTCAAACAAAAACCCTAATCATGTATGTAATGTGTAATTGATGTGCATGGATAGTTATTGTGGAGTCTAGAGTGTTATATGAATGATTTGTGGTCCATAGATAGTTAAATTGTTGAGTTTGGATGCAAACAGTTTCTGGACAGATTGTGTTGTTGATGTTTGATTGACTATAACGGGGTGTAAATTTAAGAATTGGTTGAGATTATTGATACTACAGTGAACTAGGTTGACTCTAGTTTCTAAAGAATATAAATTTGCAATTTTTGGACATGTAAATGTTAACTTTTATGATTTTACAAAAACGTTGTGCAAAGCTGAGCTGTTAGACCTGCTGTTAGGTTGTTTTGTAAATATTATATCTCATGAACTACTAGACCAATTGGGTTGGTTCCACTTCTGGAAGTTGACTTGTTGAGTTAGGAACCTAACCCAAGTGGTCTTGTATTTATTGGATTTTTTTTTCAACGGGAATTTCAAATAAAATTCTGTTGCGCATGAATTTGACTGTTATCAGTTTGCTGTAATGATTTGATGATTGTGAGAAACCTATGTGGAATAAAAATATAATAAAATATGTTCTGGAAACCTAAGACATATATGCTTTTGTGATGATTTTTGGTAAATTAATTGTAATGCTATGATCGGTGGAATAGACTAGTTTTTCAAGTAGAATTCTGTCGTTAAGAAACTAGCTGCTGAGTTTGTGAAAGTTGCATGAAACAACGTGATTGCTAATTAATTGTCGTGTTTTGACCAAAATACTCTTGCGGGGAGTAATTGCTAGTGATGTTCATTATGAATACATGACACGTAAATAATTGCTTACACATGTAACGTATCACAAATACACTTGTTAAAGTCACACACAATTCACAAACAAAACACGAAACATGTTGTGTGCATAGGTATTATGTGCCGGGTCTAGAGACTCGATAATATTCCGACACTTAGAAAAATCTCTTTATTGTTTTAGAACGCTAGAGGGAGTTTTTCTGTGACGCGCATCTTGGTGAATTATTTTGGGAATACTTTGCAAACTGTGAGTTTCACTTTCCCCTTTTTAAACTTTTTAAACGCTTTTCACTTGGGGGAGATAACATACTCCGAAAACGCATTTAAGATTTTGTTAATATAGATTATATATCACTTGTAAAGACTAAGTGGCAAACGCAATAACTAAAGTCCTTCATAACATCGAACCGGTTAATATTTGGATAATAGCGAGTTACTGTTGAGTAGTACTACTGGGTTTGACAAACCCCACCCAACGCTAAACTCGACTCGAGGTCGAGTGGGTGTAATCTTGGCTAAACACATACCATGGTCTGGATGACCTGGTGGCAAGGCAAATGATAAACAGTCAGCTTCGGTGTCGAACACTTAGTGATACTTGTTTTATAGGCTAGCTACCTATTGATATATAATTGACATAACATATCTGGTAAACGCAAAACGCTGTAACGCAAAACGCTGTAACACAAAACGCTGTAACGCAAAACGCTGTAACGCAAAACGCTTAACACAAAACGCTGAATGCTTTATTTTATATAAACTTGTGAACTCACCAACCTTGTGTTGACACTTTTAGTATGTTATTCTCAGGTAGCCGAGGCGGGCGCGCGGTATAGGATCATGCATTGCTTGAAAACGTTTTTTGTTATGCAAACTATTTTAAAACTGTTATCATTGGGTTTTAAGTCGTCCTGCGTGACGCAACATTGGTTTCTATGGTTTTACGCTTCCGCACTTATTTTCATTTAAACGTTTTTATGGTTTGATTATAACTAATGATTCCGATCCTGTTAGTTCACACCCTCTGACGGTAAAACTCCGTTAGTGGATTTTGAGGGTGTGACAACTAGAAACCTTTGCCTTGGGTTATGGATGATGCTTCTTCTTCAAGCCACCCTCATTGATCGCAAGAATGGGTAAAAACTTTTTACCCATTCCGGCTTTGGCTGTTTTGAGCATTGCATGAAGCTCACCAATACTCTTGACCCGCCTGTTCATGTTGTAATTTGTGACGAATGCCTCAAACCTTTTAGTTAAGCCATTGAGGATCAAATCCGCGGCTAACTCTCTTGAGATGGGGCAATTAAGCCGTTCAAGCCGATCAATGTGGATTTTCATCTTAAGTACATAAGATGAGACACATTGGGTTTCTTTCATACGACATGCATGAAACGCTCGAACCGTTTCGAAGCGTTCCACCCTTGCTTAAGCAAGGAACATTTCCTTAAGCTGGGTGATCATGTCATATGCCCCATGATTCTCGAAATCCTTTTGAATCTCGGGAATCATTGTTCCCAACATGAGACAAGAAACCTGCACCTAATCCTCTGTGTATTTCAACCAATCCGCATAGGCATCCATGTTATTGACATCAGGTTCATCTGGAATAGGATCGTCCAAAATATAGGATTTCTTCTCTTGCTTGAGAACAATTCTCAAGTTTCGATACCAATCCATAAAATTGTTATAGTTTAGACGATCCTTATCCAGAATGGATCTCAGTGATAGATTATGCACAGGTGGGATAATAGCATTCTGAGGGTTGTTTGCGGCCATCTATAAAAGAATTTAACAAAGTTCAATTTAGTCTTTTCGATATCAATAAATTTTAATCGTTAATACCCTTTATGTCTCCAAGACAATTAATGATTAAAACCTAGAACCCAACATTTCATTCAAATAGTAGTTAGGTGACATTTATCCTACTATTCAAATTAACAAGGTAGTCAACATTTGACGATTGCAACCCTTTGCAACTTCTAGTTTTATGGGATTGGTTAACATCATATGTCTAGTTGGCATGTTTAATCCCGTCAACACCTTTGTACGCCATGCTTCGGTGACCTTAGTCACATGGTCTCCAAATCAAGTCGTCCTACTTACACACAAGTGTGTGTTCACACATACAAGTGGTTAGGTGACCTTTATCCCACAAGTATTGTAAATCCACCTCAAGATCACAAGTTTTCTTAAAGTGGTTAGGTGACCTTTATCCCACATTAAGTTTCCAAGTGATTCGAGTGTCGTATAAAAAGGATGGTGTTCAAATTGTTCTAAAAGGGATTTAAGTTTTCAAAATTCTAGATTAGAAAACTATTTATCGTGTACCTTCCATTTGAATGCATTCAAATGTATGGTACCTTTGAAAACCATATTTTCAAAATCCCTTTTAATAAAACCCATTTTAATATGAAATCATTGATATTAAATAAAACCAATTTTATAACTTCAATAATTTCAAGGAAACAATTTTATACAACTTGTCGATTTTAAATTTTAACATCCAAACATGATAAAACAATAAACATAAATCAACCACATAAGCATAAAATACAATCACAAGTCCATAACCATAGCCACCAAAAATTTGACACAAGATATGAGATGGTGAACTCCTACTTGACTCCGCATCCTTATGCTTTAAGAGTTCACTTCTTGTTGTGTTCTTTCTTCTTTATTTGAGCTTCCATCGAAATGGTGTTGTAGTTGCATTTTCTTTTAAAAATATATCCTAATACATTTTATCTAATAAAAGAAATACAACTATTCTGCATATTATTATAAACCATTTGAACGAATAAATCTATTACAAACCCGAATAAAGAATATGACAACCAGATGCATAAACCACAACAGAACACTTCAATATACACAAGATCATTGGCTAGGTTATGAACATCCACACAAGTAGGTCAACCATTGATCATAATGGTTCCCCTTTGGCCCCTAGTTCTCGGCCTAAAACAAAGAACACAGAGTTCTCAGCCAAAACCAAAGTTTCAGAGTTTTCGGCCCGAAAACTTTGGTCCACTGAGAACCTAATGTTCTCGGTCGACATCGAGAACTAAGGTTCTCAACCATGAGTTCTCGGTCCAACCGAGAACATGTTTTCAGTCAACCGAGAACTGTGGTTCTCAACCATGAGTTGTCGGCCAACCGGGAACAGGGTTTCGGGTGTCTTCGGCCAGACCGAGAACAATGGTTTCCAACCATTACGTTATCGGCCAGAGCTGAAGAACATAGATTCTGTCCAAAATAGAATATCATTCAAAAGATTCAATTTTTCCAGATTTACCACATGCATGTATGGTACAATCTTGAAAAACCAAGGGGCAACCAAAAGGTCTAAAGTTTTCGGCCAATATGGTAAAGAATACCATCAAACCGAACACTTTAGATCCCATTTTGAAGCAAGTAATCGTATAAGTGGACCTTGATGCCATTGTTGGGATTTAGCAAGATTATCAAAGTCCAAATAAACCCTTTTATTAGGAAAACGCAGTGGAAAATAGAGTTTTTAAATGTTTTTTACCAAATGTACATAAAACTTGTTTTATGTTAAACCCAGACCAGGATCAATATACGATTATCACACTATCAAAAAACAACCATAGGGTGTTTCAAGAACATACCTTCAAGTCCAGTAATCGAAGAGGATGAAGATATGAATGGCTAGATTCCAATGGAGAAATCCTCAAGCTTGTATACCCGAACATGGTCCAACAAACACCAAGTTGCTTGGGACTTACACTTCTTGCAAATCTCCTTGTTCTTCTTTGGGTTTTTTCGGCTGAGAGAAAAAAGAAGAGAGAGTTGTGTGTGTGAGAGAAAGTGTAGATTGGATTCACCCAAGAAAATATGATCCACCACTTAGATCCCTTGCATGTAATGAAACAAAAAAAAAAGTAGAGAGAGGAGAAAGAGGGAGCCGGCCCCATGGGGCTTTTCCCCTAAAAAACCAATTCCCATTTTGTTTATTTTATTACTTAAGATGTAGTTATGTTGTATTAAAAATAAAACATAACATATATAAGTAACATGCAATATGTTACTTTACCAATTAAGTAACATCTCTCAAGTATAAATTATCCATATAATTTATTTACACACAAATGCAAACATTTGGAAAACCCATTTTCCAAATATTATAAGTGTTGATATTTATTACTTAGATTATATCTAATAATAAATATCATGGTGTTTGTCAAGCTTGTTATTAGGTATGAACCGACTTGGATCATTACGTACTAGCCACATCAAATCTAATATGTGTCTTGGGCAGATCGATTCCAACACAATCCACCTAGAAACCCTAAATGATTTTCATTGTATCCTTCATAATATAAATGGAAATCTTTTGAGTTACTTTGTGTGTTTGTTACTTTCTTGTTTGTTGAGCAATATTAAGAGTATTATTGATTCTGCCTTTAATATTCTTTGGTTTTTCATAAAAGAAATATGTTGTGACCTTCTTGTCAACACATTTGTGTGAGTTACGATAGTGAGTGAGTGAGAGATTAAGTGAGATATACGAGACCGACAAGTGGTATCAGAGCTTGTATTGCTGCATTTGTGAAGAACTATTGCTGAAAATTGTTGATTTTTGAAGATGAAAAATGACGTTAGCTGACAACTGTTCCATTGATTTGGGAAGTCAGCTACCCTGTTTTTCATTTTTCTCAGATCTACTGTTTGATTGAGGTTTAAAAGTGTTTCTTACTCTGTTTTACTTTGATTTATTTTCTTTTGTGACTAGATCTTGTTATTATCCACCCAGATTCATCAGATCTGAGGATTTAATTCACAAATCTGGTCGTTTTTTCAAAAATTTTCAAAAGTTTCTTCAAGTTTAAGTTATTTTTCATTTCTAAAACCATTAAAAAAATTAACAAAAATATGTCTGGAATTGTGGATGAGCAAGGGGTGTCTACTAACAAAACTCTAAGGTTGTTAAGGCAGGAGAACTATATCAAATGGAAGATCATGTTTGAAGATGTTGTGTGCTACAATGATGTGGAAATGTGGAACTCCATAAAAAATGGACCCTATGTCCCAGATAGCACAAACAACAACCAAACTGTTGAGAGACAAATGAAGAAGAAAGATGACAGAGCTTTGTCTATGCTGAAGCTAGGTCTATCTTGGAACTACTGACTATTGAGGCTCATCACACTACTGCAAAAGCCATGTTTGATGCCATTGTAGAAAAGTTTGAAGGAAATACAAAGCTCAAAGTTATCAAGAAGGATAGACTGAAGCAGCAGCTAGACAGATTCAAGTTTAGAGAAGGTGAAAGACTAAGATATGTTTTGAACAGACGTGTGGCCATTGTGAATGAGATCAGAATCACAGATCTTAGAATAATGGATTTTTGATCTTAACAAGAAGCTTTTGTCATCCTTATCTGGAGAATGGTAAACTACTAGCAAATTCATCAAGCAAAAACCCAACTTTTCAGCCCTCAAGTTGGATGATGTGATCTGCTTTTTGCAAGCTGTTGAACATAATATGATAGAGAACAACATGATTAAGCAAGACAGTGTCACACCCTCAAATTCGACTAGCAGAGTTTAATCGCGTGGCGTGTGACATACCAGAATCTAGCTCATTTGTTATACCAAACATCCAATTCAAAAATATTCGAAATATTATTTAGGTCTCATTCAAACATGAGAAAACAAAAACCAAACAATACAATTTAAAGTTGTGCGGAAGCGTAAAGTAAATGGTTTAAAATAATAAGCCACATGCTCAAACATGCACAACCCATAAAATGTAAACAATATGAAATAAAAGTTTATGCGACAACTGTTACTCCTAACATATGCAATGCAACCCGCTCCTTAGCACATCTAGCAACCTGGGCAAGTATAAATACTCAAGGGTCAACATGAGGTTGGTGTGTTCAAAAGTTGTAGTAAAAAGTAGTAAAAATAGTATATATAGTATACGTAGCATAAGTAGTATATGTGTAAGTAGATTTAGCATTTTTAAAACATACCAGGGTAGCAACCTATTTACAAGCCACTAGACGTTTGAACCGAAGCTGACTGTCTATATGCCTTCTTACCAGGTATATCACAAAACGCTGGCGCAATTATGTTAGGACAATTTACACCCGTCTGACCTCTAGTCGAGTTTTAGCAGGTGGGGTTTGTCAAACCCAGTAGTATTACATAAATTTCCCCACGATCCCATCCTAACGGTTCAAGGTATGTAAGGACTTTAAGTGATATAAAGGAATCTAGTATACACTTGTGATATATAAGAAATTACATAAATCCAAAATAAGTTGCTGCGTTTTCCTCCAGAAAACAGTATGTAAGTACGTCCGTGTTTTCAATCCCGAAAACATGTATAGGCAAATGTTTTATGTTTTCAATCCAGAATACAAGTAGACTAAATTAGTTTAGTGTTTTCAATTCGAAAAACATGTATACAAAAATAGTTTAGTGTTTTCAATCTAGAAAACAAGGAAAACGTTTGGTGTTTTCTTTCTAGAAAACAAGTATACGAAAATAAGTTTGTGTTTTCTCTCCAGAAAATAAATTGGAAAAAGAATGAACTCACCTGGTGTCGCGTGTAATAGACTTTTCTCAAAACCAAAAATGATGCACTTGAGAAGCTAATCGTTACCGATTAACATTAGGAATCACGTGAATCACTCAAAGATACCACTAATTGCAAGAATTAAGGTTGATTTGAAAGTTTCGTGTATGGGTGTGGGATAAGAGGTCGTGAAAGAGGGAGAGAGGGCAGGAGTCGACTGATTTTTGGTGGGTTAGGGTTTGGTTTATTTGTTTTAATATTATATAATCATAATTTTCAAGAATGATCATTATTGAAACAAGTTATGACTTAAAAGAACCTTTCTAATTCCAAATCGAGTCATAACGAATCATAACAACCAAAACACTAACCCAAGTTTATAAAAATAAATCATCATTGTTATTTTCTATATACTATTTTATAAAGGCCGAAAACGTATAAGTTACGCTCATTTGATCATAATTTCACGAAACAAGCTACGAACTAAGCACATAATCATTTTGCATGTAATTTCAGATAAATAATATTATAAACATATGCTTGAGATATTATTTTTATATAATAACTAATAACATGTTAAGCGGGCATAATGTACTAAATCGTGTGACACATAAAACCATCTAGCACATAACACTTATATCTGAATTATTTAAACATATTTCATTCGACATTAATCACCAACACATATTGACGGACTCATGTGTGTGACTCGTTAATGACTCGTGTAAATGTTATGCATGATGTGTAAGATGACGAAGTTTGTGTTAACGGTGTTATCGTAAAAGTGCGGGGTGTCACAAACAGGCCAAGCTTCCAAGTGGCATATGGTCTTATTGCACCCATGGGAAACTTGTCTACCAAGAACCAACAACAAGTCGCAATTAAAGAACCAAGTAAATATGGTGGTGAAACACCAAGAGTATTTGTTGCTGGTTAGTCAAGAAATGAAGGTAGATGTTCCAGATTCAATGTTCAATTGCTGGATGATAAGGATACATCATCAGCGGCCAGTGAACAAGCACCATACAATGTTGGAAATATGAATCAAGGGAATGAGTATCAAACTCTCTTTTCAATGTTTACTGGGTCATACAATGTTTTTGTGTCTAAGAATCTGATTCATACTAATGTGGTTCAAGAGCATCTTAAAAAAATTTATGCTGATGATTTGGAAGATATGGATCAGAAGTGCCAGGCTGCAATGTTAGCCTTGAGAAGTAGGAGGCTGTACAACAGAACTGGAGGATCTTAGGTGTCTGATCCAAATGACAGAATAGGTTTTGACAAGTCAAAAGCAATATGCTACAACTGTCAACAAACAGGATACTTTGCTAGAGAATGCAATCATCCAAGGAAATTGCAGAACAACAATCAACAAAGAAATCAGTTTCAATACTAAAACCAGAATCAAAGGCAACCAAGGAAATTTATCTACAACAACTTTCAACAGCAAAATCATCAACAAGTGATCCCACAACAGCAACCATATTAGAGAAACCAACAAGTCCCTCCACAAGCTCATGTTAAACATAACAAAAACAATGCAAATCAACCAAGAAATCAAGGGAATGTTGTAGTAGCTCAACCACAGCAAGAAGGGGTATTTGATTGGAGCGACCATGCTGATGATATAGAAAAGCCAAGGAAGCATTCATGGCAAATATAGGGAATGAAGCAGAGTCCTCTTCATCTCAGGTACATTCAAATCTCACAAATCTTGAATTACTTGAAATGAATGATTATTTGAAAATGGTAATTGGTAATTTGCAAAGTGAAAGCTTTAAGAAACATAGCATTATTAATGTGTATGAAATGAGTGAAGTAACTTATGACAATCAAATCAAAAGTTTGGAACAAGATTGTATGGACAGTTACATCATTCAGTCAAGATATGTTACTGAAATTGAAGAACTGAAGAAAATGTATCTTGATGAGAAGTTGAAGAATACTCAACTTAAAGTTGAGGTAGACTTTCTGAAAAACTTGGTGTCAACTAGAAACATTTGTGGTAAGTTGAAAAAGATCAAGGAAGAGGATAAGTACAAATTTGTTCCTCCACCTTTTAATGATAATTACTCATTGAAAGTGGACAAGGAAAAGAGAAATGCTTACCTTAAACAGTTAGAGAAGTGTTTGATGATAGAAAGGAGTTTGTTGAAAATTACAAGTTGGTTGAGGTTGATGACAAGGGTGAGTTTGTAATGAAGGCTGCTGAAACAAATGTTGAAAATTCTGTTGGTGTGCGAGTCTCAGAAGATGACTTTGATGATGACTTATTGGATAGTGATGAGTTGAGTGATTCAAGTGACAAAGTTCAAGGAATGAAAGTTTAAAAGAAGAAAAGAGTGGCAAACAGAAACCAAAGGACAAGATTCCTTTGCTACCAAAGATAACACCCAAGATGAGAAAGCATCATGAGAAAATGAGAAGGGAACATAAATCTTTTGATATTTGTGGGGGTTCCAAGGCAATTAAGAACAATGAAAAATCTGCATACAGAGTGTCACAAAGAAGGGAGAGTGTCAAAGAGAACAACAAAACAAAAGAAACAAAGAAGAATGATGATCTATTCATTCATGTCTATCATGTCTTTTCTAACCAAGAATTGTTTGATATTGTAGAGGTAGAAAGCATGGAATAATATGAATGAAGATAGTCAAGATTTAGAAGCAACAAAGATGAAAATCCAATCAAGATGGAAAAGATCATCTTTATCAAAAGTTATGTTGAGAAACAAGACATAAAGATTGATGAATTTGTACGTTTCTCAATGATCTATGATGGTCTGATTACTCAAAATACAATTGGAGTTGATCCTCCAAGACATAGTGAGAGGTTTTAGAAGGGAAACTCAAGCGAAATTTTTTCAAAGGACAAGTTTGGTGTAAACTTTTTGATGTGTATGCACATCATATTGATTCTTGTAATGATAGGTTTACCTTCAAACCAGTTTCTGTCCCTAACAAAACAAATTTTGGACAAGACTTTGGTTTGTACAAGAAAAAGTATAATGAATATTTGAGCAAGGGTAAAAAGATTGTTAATGAACAAGTAAACAGTGTTGCAGAGGCAAGTAATAAGAGAACTGAGCTATTGACAAGAAATAAAAGAAGAATGATTGACTGAGAAGAAGAAAAACCAATGAATAGACAACCCGTCAGAAGTAATCTTGATGTTGATTGTAAATAAGTAAAATCTGTTGACTCTGAAAATTCACTAAGATTTGAAGAGAAAATCAAGAAGAATGTGTTAAAGAAGAAGAAGTCAAAAGAACTAAATGGTGATAAGAAATTTTTTTTGAAACATCGGTTTGAGCCACTGAATTTTTGTGGAAACCAAGGGTTCAAACACAAGTAATAGTTGAGAAAGGGAATTTCTCATTGAAGAATGCACAAGCATAGTTCCTTATGTTGGAAACTTGATTAAATATGGTTATAAATCTGATGATTCATGTGAGATTGTTTATGAAGACCCCAAACCAAATGCAACAAATGTTAATGTTGCTGATGATTTGCAATCTGATTCAGCTTGTATTTCATCACTTAATTGATTCAGCTTGTTTAGGATCTGCAAAAGTTTGAGGGACCAGTTGCATTTAGGAGTGATGAAAATGGAAGTAAAATTGTGGGGAAATGCATTCTCACTAATGAAAAAGTGTCTTTTGATAATGTGTTCTATGTGGAAAGATTACAATATAACCTATTGAGCATATCACAGATGTGTGATAGAGGTTATAAGGTTGGTTTCGATGATTCTCATTATTTCATCCTCAAACCTAAATTTGTAATTCCTCCTGATATGATAGTGATGATGGCTCCTAGAAATGGAAACTTATATGAACTGAAAATGAAAAATGCCATTTCCAGGGGTGGAACTTGTTTTTTGTCAAAGACCACTGAAAATGAAACAAAGTTGTTGGACCGAAAGCTTTGTCATGTAAATTTAAAGAATATGAATAAACTTGTTAAAGGTGAACATGTCATTGGTTTACCAACAAGGGAGTTCAAGCTGGATGACAAGTGCGTTTCATGTCAAAAGGAAAAGCAGCACAAATCATCACACAAAGCAAAGCTTACAAACTCAATTGAACAAATACTAGAAATGCTTCATATGGATCTCTTTGGTCCTGTGAGTGTTGCTAGTATTGGAAAGAAAAGATATTGCTTAGTAATCATTGATGATTTTTCAAGATATACTTGGGTTTATTTTCAAATTCCAAGGATTCCAAGGGTCTGTGACAAGAATGGAGATCAATTGGATGTAAGGGTGAAGGTAATGAGAAGTGACAATGGGACTGGGTTCAAAATGGGGTAATGGATGAATTTTGCAAGACTAAATCAATATTTCATCAATTCAGTGCCCCTAGAACACCTGAACAGAATGGAGTTACTGAAAGAAGAAACAGAACACTGATAGAAAAAGCAAAAACTATGTTAGGAGATGCTAACTTGCCTGTTACATTTTGGGCAGAGGCTATAAGCACTGCTTGCTATGTTCAGAATAGGGTCCTTCTCAACAAAATTCAAGACAAAACTCCTTATGAGATTTTGTTCAAAAGAAAACCATACATCAAGTTTCTGAAACCTTTTGGTTGCAATTGCTCATTGTTGAGTACTAAGGACTATTTGAATAAGTTTAGGTCTAAATCCTTAGATTGTTTCTGTTGGATATTCAACACACTCAAAAGCCTATAGAGTCTTTGTGAAAAACCATTTGAGTGTGATTGAATCTTCAGATGTGATTTTTAATAAAAATCAATTCAACACTGTTGATGGAGCAACATGGATATTTGATCTAGAAAAGTTAATCAAATCTTTCAAGCTGTACCCTGAAGATTATGATGATACTTTGTATAGGAAAAGTATTCCTAAAGAAACATCAAAACAGAATGTTTATTTAGACAAGTTATGTTCAAAGGTTGCTGAGAAGAATAATGAATATTCTTTTACTGAAAAAGTAACCAATGATGAATTTAAGGTTGAAACTGAGCAAACAGAAAATCGTGACCAGTCACAAGATCAAGAGCAATTTGTCAATAATGAATTGCGACGTGAATACCAATGATGAATTATATTTGATTATTTTCCTTGTGATAAAGTTCTCGAGAAATCTTGTATATTCGAGTAAGCTTCCTTCATCTTATCTCCTTAGTTTATTTTTAATTACTTTAAAATATCTGAACAAACTCTAGGACGAGCAAGCTTTGGAAATGTACTTTATCGATCAAGCTTTATGCTGGTACATTTAAAATTGGGTTTTCGGAAGGATTCTTGTGCAAACTGACAAAATTCATTTAAAACCCATTTTCAAATGTGTAAAATACAAACATATAAGGGGGAGTTGGAAAAAATTTTCATTTCACCTTTTCCCACTTTCTTCTTTGCATTATTTCTGATTTGCTCACTACCAAGAAACGCAATTGTTTGTTCTTAATCCTAACCTAAATTGGTCATCCAACTTAATCCGACTCGGTAAGATTCAATTGAATGATTTCCGACACTGATTATTTGGGTTTATGGCTTTAATTTCATGTTTACTGATGTCTTTGTATTATGTGTAGGTTATCAATTTGTTGAAGATCATGTTCTTAAAGACAATCATTCATTTCTTCTTCAAATTATAACTTAACGCTTGTTAAAGCTGTGAACTTTAATGACTAATCGTCACTTTGAATGTGTTCTTGTCTGTGTTTGTATGGATATGACATGTCCGTTCGACAAAAAGCATAACATGTGTGCTCTTCTCCAGGTCACTAACGATAATAGACCTGTCGAGTTGATGATTAGATGGATGTTGCGGTCTAATCATCGCTTTTCACTGACTGAAAGCCCCATAAAATACAGAAAACACCTATTGGATTTCTGGAATTTTGCTGAGTTGGAGGATGATGAACTTGGTAGGTGAATTGAGGCTACTGTAGCTGGAAATGAAGTATAATCACCAAAAATCTAATAATAAAAAGTCTATAATTGCATGCTGATGTGGAAGTTCCCATACATTTTTCTACCCACTGATTGTTGAGAATTTTTCAAAAAACAATGGGGTATCGGGGAGATTTCCATGATGGATAGTTTAAAAAAGGGTTTTTTCCAAACCTGTACAGATTATTGATAAATCACATCATACATGGACTCACACCAAGGAGGGGAACATGGACCCTCATGAGTAGGGATATTGCTAATGCCACAGTTGCAATCATTTATAACCAACCTTTCATTTTTTCAAAACTCATCTTTGAAGGTTTCCTATTGATAGATTTTTGGTCTATCCTACTTTTTTATAGACTATTTTCAATATTGTGAGCTCTGATTTACCAACCTTAGGAACAACAAATGCTTTACAAGATCCAAATGTATATCGAAGAACAGCAAGGTTGGGGCTATAAGTAACTTCAATCCGGAAGTTGAATTTGACATTCTTCCATGTTTAGTTAATAATGATTTTCAAAATCATGGAGGTGCCAGAGTCACCTAGGGTGACGTCTGATGAGGAGGAAAGTGAAGATGAGGATGAATCTGATTCTGATGAAGACAATGGTGGAGGTGATGATGATGATGTTATGTAGGATGTTGTGCATGAGGAGGATGTTGTGAATGCCAATGAGGCTCAGAGGGAGACTTCAAACCTTTAACCAACCTATTCCTACCCCACTAACTTCACCCCATGACCAATCACCACCCCAATACCAAACACATGATCCATACATTCCATCCCCACCAACCTCACCATTAATCCAAACCCAATCACCAACCCAAAAGCCAAACCTTAAACCAAACCCAAACCCAATCACCAACCTAAAGACAAACCTTAACTCAACACCAATCACCAATCCAAACCCAAAACCCAGACCAGCTTGAACATAAGCCATACATACCTGAATACATCCCAGCCCATCTTATAAATCAACCGAACAAACCTTATCAATCCCCTACCCACTAACAAACATTTGACCAACCAAACATCCCAACTTTCCAAATCATACACACATATACACATACTATCCAAACCAGAAACCCATTACCTTCAACCAACACAAACATAGTAGAAAGCCCACTTCATGAACAAGTCCAAACCCAAGTTCCTGATCCATTTCAAATATCACGAATCCACTCCCCTTCCCCTGATGCCAATTTCAGACAATTTGACACGCATATGGATGTACTACATGAGAATTGTACCTTGAGGAGGGAGAATGAGGGTTTGAAGAAAAAGAATGTTGACATAGAATTCCAATTGGCACATGCTTTACCACATATTCATACCCTGGTCACTGAGGTTTAGAAGACCTCAGCTGCACCAAAACAGAGGGATAATCCCCCTATTGTCAATGTGGTTGATGATGACATACTGAAAAATCGTTGTGATATTTATGGAAGTGATGATGAGGAAGAGAGAAATCATGAAACGGGGTATGAGGCTGATGTCTTAGATGAAAAGGTTCAAGAATACTATGTTAATGAAAATGATTACATGATGGTAGAAAAGAATGTGGTAGATGAGGAGGAGGGGGAGGTTGAGAAGGATGTTGAAGAGAATAAAGATTAGGAGGAGGTTGTTGATAAGGAGAATGAAAATATGGAGGATGTGAATGATGAAAATGATCTTAACATATAATATGGAGAATTTGATGATGTTGAATCTCTGTTAGTGATAGAGAAGGAGAAGGAGACTGAGAAGGAGAAAACTATAGATGAGGAGCTTAATGAACTCTTTGATGAGATTGATAACTTTTACAATGAACCAACTGTGTTGAGGGAAATAGGTCCATCGAAACCAATAACTGCCGATGAGTAAAATAGGAGAATGAAAGGTAAGGTAGTAGCAGAGAATGAAGACCAGCTGCAGCCATTAAAGCCCAAAAAGATCCAATCAAGTGATGAAGTCTTGTTTGTGGATTAAGCAGCTGAGGAGGCCAAAAAAGGCTTGATGAAATAGTTGGTGAGTGGATATAGAGGGAGATGATCACAAGATTTTTAACTGGCAAAGAACTTGAAGATCCAAGAATGTTGTTGGAGGAAATTGAATTGAAGAAAAACCTAGATGAAGAGAACGAGGAGATTGAGCAGGAGGTAACTGAGGGGTTGATGAAGTTGCAACAGATGGAGGAGGCTGACAATTCTTTGGCTATAGTCATATATCAATTCTAGCAACCCAAATCCAATGAAGCTAAAAATGAACAAACTACTCCCACTACAACTGCTAATAATCCCATTGCCACTACTGATAAGCCTAAAAATGCAAATCTTGATAGGCAGATGATCTCTGATATTCATGATTCAAATACTATGCAACAAGAAATGATAAAAAGGGCCAGTGATATAATGAATTAAAGCCAAATTGATAAAGTGAGTAAATATGAGAAGAGTTGGCCATCATATATAACTAAATATGTTAAGAAGAGGAAGAGATATGATGACAACTTTCCTAAAGAGGCAATGCCCAAAAAGTAGAAAAATCCTATCATGGTTGTGCCTGTACAATCTGTTAAGCCAACTGATCCTGAAACTGAGCCCAAAGTGGATGAGCCTAAAATTGATGCATTCATTGATTTATCTGATGTAGAGGATGAAGGGTATGACACTCCACATGTGAATATGACTAAGGAGCATAGAGAAAATATAAAAAACATGTTAGATGAAGCCAAGAAAGAAGATCCCAAGATCATTAGCTTAATCAATCATGGTTATAAATTTGAGACCTTGGCTGCAATGACTGATGAAGTGTTGCAGGCTTTGCTTGATGAAAATTGAGAGACTTGAGGTAGATCAGGGAGAAAAGAAAAAAAGACACTCAAAGGTTCCTGGCAAATCTGAGAGTTCATGGTTTCTCAGAAAAACAGCTGAGTTATACGATATTTGAGGAACTGGAGAGTGTCTGCAAGTCAACTAAAGAAAGAACAGAGATAGAAAAGTGGGAGAGAATGAAGAAGAAAGCAGCTGATCAAAAAGATAAAATTGAAAATATTTACAAGAAGTATGGAAGAAAGTGAAAGTTCTTGATAGATCATGGTATTGCTGTTGAGCATGTTGAGGGTATGAGCAAGAAGGTTGTGGAAGAAAGATTCAAATAAATATCTAAAAAGTAAGTCTGAATCAAGTACTAGCAAGAGAAAACCCAGGTTGATAACTATGGATGAGAAGGAAAAGAAAGCTTGGGAGGATGAAAAGATTGTGTTGCTTAACAGACTTATGTTAGCAAGGGGAGAGGAGGAAAAAACAAAAAGCATGCATACAATAGAAAAATTGTCCCTCTATAAGTCTGAGTTGGGGAAATATAATGAAGAAAAAGGCAAGTCAAAAACCAATCAGACTCCTCCTCTAGTTGAAGTGAAGGAAGTGCCAGTTGAAAGAGTAAACCTGCTGCCATGGGAAGACGATAACATAATTAAAACCTTAAAAGGTTTAATGATGAGTAAGGGCATGGCTTAATGTGTGTTTGATAACCTTGGGAAAGAACAGTTGAAGGAGTTGTTCTTCAATGAGAAAGAACAATGGGAGAAGTTAGAAGAAGAGCAGAGGAGACTGCTATCTTTTCAGTGTGGACCAAGGGGTGAACCAATTCAAACTCAAAGATCAATCCCATTTGAGCTAACTGACAAAGAAACAATGGAAATGATTACAAAATTGGCAAAGGAGGGAGGAGATTATCTGAGGCTGATAACGATGCCAAAAGATCAAATTGTGAGTATGTTTGAGCAAACTGGGCATGTGAGAAGATCGGTACCTAAAAAGAAATATGCTCCAAGGTCTTCCACTATAAGTGTCCCAATAACAGCAACAAGAGCCACATCAACGACATCAAAGGCCACCAACTTATGTGGACCAACCTAAAAAGTTGTACTTTGATGCCAGGACAAAATCAATGAAAGTTATCATGAACAGTGGTGATGTAAGGCATATTGTTTTCAAAGATGATTTTCAAGATTTCAAGAAGGAACAACTGCAGGAATTGGCAAGAATGAATCTTTATGACTATGAAAACACACATAGGTTTGCAGCGCAACAAAGGAATGATATTTCCTTATATTTGAAAGATCAATCCAGGAAAGGATTTCCTTTGTTAAATAAGAAGAGGAAGCTGGAAGTCTCGAACTATGAAAGAACCAAAAGGCAGAGGAAGATGATGGATATCGTATCAACTGAAGCTTCTTACAAACAGAATTCCAAGTATTCCAATCCTCTTGCCAACATGAAAGAGTGCTTAAGTATGAGGCGGCAGATGACTAGACGAAATTATGAGGTCTAGAAAAATTGCAGAATTTCTAAGATTGTATTTGAACCAAAAGATCAATCTTTCATCTTAAGAAATCCTGATGGACTGGCCCTGGGCTTCATTGAGCATGATACAGACATGGAGTTTCTTCATATGGAGGATTTAAAGGAGATAATCAGATGGAATCTGACTTCTCGATATCCACACCATAGGGAGATCTCCTTATTTCAAGAAAAAGCTGCTTCTGTGGTATATGGCATGGAGAAAGATGCCGAAAGCTCAAGAAGATTTATTTTGTAATGTCCTTGTGACAGGATTCTCATATGTAAATTTTTCATTAGTTATGTAATTTTGCTTTCTGAAAAATTTGATGTGTATTTTGAAAAGTGTATGTAACTAATGGGTGTTTTAGTGCAGCTAAGTGTGTTCCAATCTTGGGAGAGATTGTTGGGATGAGAAAAGGCTTAAGGAATGTTGGAATTTTCTCAACCTCCTTGGAAATTTGCTAAGTATGGAAACCGAGTACACTTAGGCCTCCCAACAAGCTTAAACTTAGTCAAGCAAGGTATTTTGCTCTTCGAGCAAAGTTATCTTCTAGAATTCTTCTCAAGTGTTAGTTCGAGCAAACTACACTTCATCAAGTAAGGTTGTTCTTCAAGTCAAGAAAGATATGTTTCAGAGCAAACTCTTGACTAAACCATGCTAAAACCAAGTATTTTGGTGGATCGAGCAAGGTTGAGTTAAAATAAACAGTGGTCCCAGCAAGCTTGAAGGAAGTTAATGAAGAAATTACTTAAGTACTTCAAACGAGCAAGGTTCAACGCCGAGCAAGCTACAGTGTCACCATCACACTTGGATTTGTTCAAATAAGTTAAGTAACAAAAGGTTGAAGGGATCTCTGAAGAACAAGTTTGCTCGTAGGGTATATATCGAGCGAAGTTTTATACTACCAGGAAGATTGAATCCTACTTGATGAATATTCTCTAAGGAAAATATTCTAAAATATTCTAACTAAAGCTTACTCGGAGACTGTTCCCCGGCACACTTAATGGTTACCAGGTCTGCTCGCTAAAGACAAAAGCTACAAAGCTTACTCGAAAACCTGTATACACTTATAATATTTAGTAATACGTTTGAATATGTTTATTATAAATCATTAGGGTTTCTATAAGGAATGTCAGGTGTCAGGGTAGGCCGATAAAAGGAAACTTTAGGGCACACATATGACAACAACGTACACTGAGCGAATATTGTGATTTGACGGCGGTTTTTATCTTGTACGGAAAAGCTGCCAAGAATATAAACATTCAACCTAGAAACCCTAACTGATTTTCATTGTATCCTTCATAATATAAATGGAAATATTTTGAATGACTTTGTGTGTTTGTTACTTTCCTGTCCGTTGAGAAATATTAAGTGTGTTGTAACCTTCTTGTCAACACGTTTGTGTGGGTTACGATAGTGAGTGAGTGAGTGAGCGATTAAGTGAGATATACGGGACCGAGAAAACATATTTTTCAATGTAAAAACAAGTAAACTAAAGCTGAAAGTGCCATCACGTTAATAAAAAAATAAGATATTCCTGACTTCGTCCTGGAACCAGGATCCCTCCATCGGGATCAAAAAAGTTTTCCTAAGTTATTAAGTGATAGCCAAGGCTTCTTCCTTAAACTCAGGATACCTCCACCTTGGCCATAACTTGTCTTAAAACCTAAAGTACAACTGTTCAAACATAGTCATCGCCAAAAGATAGAAAAATAAAATAATTCAATTTGCAGCCAAATCGAAATCATAAAACATGAAACAGGGAGGGCTTTGTCTTTGTTATCCTTCATTGCCCACTCAGCATGATCCTTTGTAGCTTTCACCTCCACTTCCTCTGCCTCGCCTCCACCTCCGTCTTTAGCTTGGCTCGCCTCAGTTTGATCCTTTTTAGGAGATTGACCCGCCTCTACATGAAGATTCGATTCTCTAGCCTATCGCAGGTAGCCTTGTCAAAAGCAGGGTCAAGAGCTTGCTCCATCAGATGGAAAGAGTGTAATTTAGCTGAAGACTTGTGTTATAGTTCTTCATGTCCTTGACGGACGAACCTTTGAGATTTTCATGATTTTTTTTCAGATATTCAGACTCCCGAGACTATTTCTCCATGGCCTTGCACCTTGCATTGGCCAGACAATCCATGCCAATAACCTTATCCTTGTGCTCTTGAACAATGTGATTGTGGATCTTGACCAAATGCTTGAGACTTTACAACCAAAAGTTATGTCATTATAACACAGACTCACAATACTAAAATCATACATGATCCTTACCTGGAGGCTGAAGAGTTCGACGTTTTCAAAGGTCAGTGTTTCAAAGAAAGGCTCGGAGGCATTGTTATTCATTCTTTGTGGGATGAAGAAGCTATTTTTCCTGAAGTCGGAGGAGGCTTGGAAACTTCAATGGTTGTAGGCTTCTTCTTTATGATGATGCTCTCCAAGTCATTCAATCCCATACCTTGGCCAGCTATAACTCAATTCAAAATCCCAAAGTAAGTGTCACACCCCGACTAGGTAATTGCGGAAGCATAATACGAGAATGTAACAGATAATTCTGGTATCAACGACATTGTTTAAAAAGAAATTCAACAAACTAATTTACATCATATTACATGGGTTGGTACTATGTTTACAAACTAGATGAAAATCACATAACCGGTTCACGAGCTTCTAATTCAATACTATGTATTTGCGTCTATTCACAGCTATTCAACTTCACTTCTAACACAAAGCATGTAAGCAATTCATTCCAACTTCGGTCCTGAAAAGCATGTTAAAACGGGTCAACTACGTCTAGTTGGTGAGTTTCAAGTTTCACAAGTACGGATAAAATTAGTATACGAGTTCGTAAAGTTCACAGTACGTATGTATTTATGTATATATGTGTGTGATGTTTTTATACTAAGCCACAAGTGAAACCAAGACAGCTCGCACGCATGGCCACCCTTGCCCATGTACTCCCGTTGGCATTTAATAGCCACTTTGCCCCAAGTATGTACTATGTCTAACACCACATAGTTGAATGTAATAAATTTATATGACAATGTGCAACTGTGTTAACAAGTATATCCGGCACACCCCTCCGGCGCCTTCAGTTGGGTTTGTCAAACCGATAGTACTATCCACACGTCACTGGCACGAAGTTAATCACTTGTGTTTGTGGAGAATTTCAAGTATTAGTACTTAGATAATTCACATCATCACAAGTTTTCAAGTATACAAGTACATGCTTTCCACCCCAAAATTTCGTTAAACAGTTTAGAAAATGGGGTCGCGAAACTCACCTTATCGTAGTTCAAGCTGGTAATACGTGTCAGTAAGTAATGAGTCTCGTTTATAGCTTGAATCCTATACCTGGTATCGTACTGTTAACACTAGTACAGTGTTTAAGTTAAATTGGGTTGTATAACTAGTCTGGGTATAGCTGTTAGGCCCAGAACATGACCATAGTCTTAGATTGTAACGTTGTATACTATGAAATGTTCAAAATCAGATTTGGCTCAGCTTCACCGTTTTTCGAGCCTACCAAGTTGATCGTTTACACGTTTCGGAAAAAGGTAAGATCACATAAACATAAGTAAACATAATAATTGATAAAATGATTTGATTTATAAAAGAATTTTGAAGTTTCGCTATCTGGATTGATCGCAGGGTTCGTTTCCGTTTTCACACCGGTTTGATTATACAAAACGCGTACAATACACCCGAATTATCCGGAATTCTCGTAAAAAGTTCGTTTTTATCAAATTCATCCAAAAAATATGATATTTGACCACTTTTGATGTTTTGACATACCAGTCAGTTCGTTAAACACAAAATTGCAGGTTTTGATAAAACATATATAATTTAAATATTTAAATATTTATAACTAATTGTGCACTTATATATAAATATGAAAATTTTTGTAAAAATAAATTAAAATATGGAAAATTTTATTAAAATATTTTCAGAAATTTTATGATAAGTTATCTATTTATAAAAATTCATTAGATGTGTTATAATTAAGTAATAAATAGCCCGTTTATATCAAACAACATCCGAAAAATTCGATAATTTTTCCCAGTTGTCTAAATATCATCACATAGCCCCTGCAAAATCTCTAGAATCTAAGTCCTTGGCCAAAGTGCCTTTTTGTGCTGTTTTCGGCTGTTAAAACTCGATTAAAACACAATTTCACAAAAAATATTTATCCATATCCAAATGTTCCCAAATTTTTCCAGTGATCTTAAAATAACATTTCCGGATACCAATTCAAATTTAATAATTTTTCATGAAGTTTACCTAGTTTTTCCGAATAAACACCAATAAACGGTAATAAATTCGCCAAATATTCTCCGTTTATCGAGAAGTTACCAAATTTGAACAGGGACTCAATTATGTGATCCCTGATGTCCCTGAAATGTTTCATAACCTATAAACAAGAAATTCACAATCGAAGCACAAACAGTCCCTAAACGAGTTAACAAGTAATACCTTGTCGGTTTTCGGTAGATTTTGATGGTTTTAACAACTCTCCATACAACACAGTGTATCTACATACATCAAACCAAGCATAAATCATCCATACAATAGCCTTGTTATTTAGGGTTTTGGTTTTGGTTTCAAACCGAACTTTCAAACCGTAAAAACGACATATTCATGTTCTAATCCGCGTTTTTGGCCAAAAATCTATATGATTCTGCTTTGTAAACATGTTTAACATTAAAACATGATTTTAGTTTATTTTTATGGTTTTTGAATGGTTAAACATGTTTAAAACTAATCAAGAACTAATTTTCTATATTTAAACCTTACTAATCAAGCTTGAAATCAATGAAAATAGATGTTTACCTTGAGGTTTTTGGTTGCTAGAGAAATATACTCAGCTGATCTTGATCTTGACTGATGGTTCAATTGAAAATATCAAAGTATTTTAGTATATACATGATACTAGAAACAAGGGGTATCCCACCCTTTTTGTGGCCGTAAGTAATGGGGGCCCATTGGGCCTTCCTTTTGGGCCATTGGTGCCTCGTTATTCGTGCCACGCTTAAATCTCGGTCCAAAATTTAACTCGGGTTTGATTTTTCGCAAGAAAACTAGTTCGAGTAAGGAAAATAGCGCGTAAATGAGTGTTTTTCAGCTTATTTTTTAAAATAAGAAAAACGTATTGACTCGTTGTAAAAATCCAAAATATTTTCACGAAATTCTTAGAACATGTCATATAAGTGTTTTATAAATTATTTTCGGCTTAACGGATGCTACAATGCTCGTTTTGATGTTAACGATTGCGTTTAAACTTATAGCGTATCGATAAACGAAACCTTTTTCGTTTAAATGATTTTAAACGTACTGGGGCCCAAATATCAATATTTTAGCCTTTATAATAAATATATATATAACTCGTATATGACCCCACAAGCGAATTGAGTTATATATACAAAATATAACTCAAGCTCTTGTTATCTTCTCTCTAACATCCAACCCTATGTTTTCTTCAAAACAAGCTTGAGAATCATATCACACGATTACCTGCATATGCATAAAAATACAAATCGGTTTTGACAACAGTAGGTTGAGTGAGTAAAACCCCAGATTTTGTGAAATATATTATGATAAAGTAAATATGTTGTCGGTAAGCTCGATATCAGATGAACTGGACGATGGATAACACGACGGGCGTATGGTCATACTAGTCTGAGAATATGTTGGACCTCTTCGAAACGTATTCAAATAAAGCATATAAGCATATAACACGTTAGGCGTAAATTGTTAAATACACATGACTAACAGTTGCAAGTTGAATAATATATAGTAATAGAATATCTACGGACGCATATGTCCCGAAAACAATAAAAATGAGTAAAAAGAGGGGAGTGAGATACTCACCTTAGTAAATAAGCAAGAGATAAATAAATATAGTAGGAAACACGAGTCACGCTCTTTGGGAAATACCGACGAGAAAACCTAATAAAGAATAGTTGCGGGAATAAATATAATTTTCACGACGAATCTAAACTAGATAGAGGATTGGGAACTCGATGACAATCGGGTGCAATCTTACAAAAGCTATATATTTCATTAATTTATTATAAATTTCATTATCAAGTTTTATCGTAATAAATATGATTCAATTATATAAAATACATAAAAAATACTTAAATAAATATTTATAAAGATTTCATTGTTTACATAAAGAGATTTGCTTTTAAATGTTTATTCTAAACCAAAAATATGTTTAATTTATTTATATACATTTTTATTATTAATAAAGATTTCATTAATATTGTAAATACAAGATAATAAATGATAATTCTAAGTAGAACGGGAATGGTAATTCTAAGTAGAGCGGGAATTCTTCTTTAGGAATCCTCAACATCGCATGCGTCTTCCTAAAAGCCCTAGCTGTTTAAGTCGTTAGATCCGAAAACTTTGCTGAACAATCAGGAAAAAACAGATAAGGAAAAAAACAGATAAGCATCAGTTAGATTATATTAATATTACATCTTAAAAGCATCTCCTACCCTTCTTATTCCATTGATATGAAAGTTCTGTTTTACCGGGATGGAATCCCTCTAAACAAATAAAAACATTCTATAGCAATGCCCATTGTTTCTTTTTGTCTTTAAAACTAGGTGAGATCGACCAGATATCAACTAAATAACATATCGGCAAGAACCATGGGCTGTGAGGTTATAGATGGTGGCAAGGTCAGAAATTTCCAGTTGGATGTTGTGAGTTGTGATGATTTGATTTAGAACAAACAAAATTTTCTAGAACATTGGCATAGCTTGGATATAACTGATGCTGGTGATCACGAAAAATTGAGAAACAAAGCTGGGAAACGGATTACTTAGGTCAAGGGTTAAAGGATATTCCAGGAAGCAAACCCAGGATTTTGGAGATAATTTCGGAACGTACATCCTTGTTGGATAGGCGAAAGACGGTTTCCTCAGGAAAAGTTCTCTCTGCTTGTAGCGACACCACGACCTGATCGGAGAAATTGCTGGTCACTGAAGCCAAATCAACATAATATCTTGACATGTGAACTCGGAATGGGGATTCTCAGCGGTGGAAGATGAAGATAGTTTTGTTTTCCTAGATAATATTATTATTTTCCTAGTGTTTCTTGAGCTCGGAAGTAATGCAAGGGTCAGTTGTCGGATGGGACGCGTTTTTAATGTGCAAAGAATACATATAATCGCAAGCTGGATCTCAATCATAAACTGACCAAGTAGTAGAGATTTAGGAGCTCGGACCGGAGATCGTTCCTGGAACCCAACCTGAACCCATAAAGAAGAAAAGGACGAGAAAAAGGAACATTGTCGGTAACAAGAACAAACAAGTATCGGTTTCCGTTGAAGGACCGATCAAAGAAAACGCGTTAGCACGGGCTTGGTTCGATAAATCCAAGAATGCGAGCAAGGGTAACACACAATCAGGACCATGTTTTGGGGAGGCCATCACGATAAAATTTCATGTAATCCTACAAAGACTGCCCGTAACGCAAAAACATTTTTTTAACAAAAGTGGTGAGATACTAAGAAAGAAAGCTAGTGTGGTTTAACAACATTTATGTCAACACTGACGAAAGTTGAATAAGTGGTACTAGCAGCACTGATGTCTACAAGTTGGCTAACGAGAGATATGGTGCCAAGCATAAGCACCTCTTTCCCTATCCTGGTTTTGGTAAATTGTCCCGGTTTGTTCAAAGATGTGAAAATAATGAAGAAAGAAATTAACAAAAAAAAAAACGACATAGCAACGGATTTTATTAAATATTATATTAAAAAATATTAAATGCAAATCAAAATTATAGAAAAAAAAGAAAAATAGAAATGAATAATGATCCAGAGTGACCTACACCTAGGGATGTTCATCGGGTCAACCAGATCGGGTTTCGGGTTAATCGGGTCGGCTTAGTCGGGTTTTCTTTAAAAAATATCTAACCCGCAACCCGAACCTTTTTAGGTTCGGGTTAGTCGGGTTTGGGTTATTCGGGTTAATTGGGTTAACCATGTTATTTTATAATTCTAAGTTATTTTTTGTGTTTGTAACTTGTAGGTTACAAAATTTTTCATTCCACTGAATTTTCAATTTCTTTTACATGTAATTATCTTATAACTACATATATATGCATGTAAACGAACGAACACGGACATGAACGAACCGAACGGACATGAACAAAGGCTTGTCCGTGTTCGTTTGTTTACCTTTTAACGAACACGAACATTTAATCGAACAACCATTAGTGTGCATGTTCTTTAGTTAAAAACTAAACATGTTCGTTTTCGTTTATGTTTGTCCATTTAAAATTTAACTAACATAAATGAACATAATTAAACAAATATAACAAACATGAAGAAACATATATGTACATACGTTAACGAACTCAACCACACATGAACGAAGATAAATGAACGCATTTAAATAAACACAAACAAATATAAAACATATAAGGGTGATATAATTTCTAAATGCAAATAATATTTAATACTTTTCTTTTAATAGGTAAATGAACATGAATGAACGTAAACAAACTTAAATGAACAATCATAAACGAACATTCACAAACATAGATAAACAAGTGAAACATGTGTTCATGTTCTTTCATTTAATTAAATGAAGAGTCGAACGGTTCATGCATAAGCAGAATTATTAACTCATCCATAAAGCTTATAATGTTACCTTTATAGTGCTTATTTCACCTTTTAATCATTTGTTTCAAAAGTTAAAAATCACCACTAATCGGGTTAACCCGAAACCCAGTTTTTTTTTTTCAAAAATGAACCCGAGATTCGACCGTGTTAACAATACGGATTAACCCGAATAACCCGATTATTACTTTTTGACCCTGTTAACCCGACCCGGATTACTTATTAAGGTTCGGGTCAGGTTAATCAAGTTCGGGTATTTTGGACACCTCTACCCACACCCCATCAAACATTGGGTTGAGTGATAGAGTTAAGTAATGAAGAAAAAGCTGATGTGGTGTCCATGTGAAAAATAGAGAATGATTTTAATAAAACCACCACATACTTGTCATTAAGTTCTATATTAGTTGGCCACATCAACTAAAAAATAAGAGAAGAAAATCATTAATTAGTTGCATTATATAAAACAACTAATACAAAAGGAATCGCAAATTCGATTTGATGAAAAGGAAATATCGCACATAAACTAATAGATGAAAATAACTTATAATAATATTTAAAAATAAGACAATTAACTCTCGTTAATTAGATGTCCATGTTGATTCTTTAAATTCTATCTACTCTATAAATTATATTAAATATTTAAATAAAATCTTGGTTAAAATTTTGATTTATACTTTAAAATTTAAAGATTTTCTAATATATCCTATAAGAGCACATGTAAGAGGCCTTTAATATATTGGATATTCTTATTCAAACTAACATCTCACATTAATTACATTTACTTATTCAGGTTCGGGTCAGTTTAATCGAGTTCGGGTATTTTGGCCACCCCTACCCACATCCTATTAAACATTGGGTTGAGTGATAGAGTTAAGTAATGAAGAAAAAGCTGATGTGATGTCCATGTGAAAAATAAAGAATGATTTTAATAAAACCACCACATACTTGTCATTAAGGTCTATATTAGTTGGCCACATCAACTAAAAAATAAGAGAAGAAAAGCATTAATTAGTTGCATTATATAAAACAACTAATACAAAAGGAATCGCAAATTCGATTTGATGAAAAGGAAATATCGCACATAAACTAACAGATGAAAATAACTTATAATAATATTTAAAAATAAGACAATTAACTCTCATTAATTAGATGTCCATGTTGATTCTTTAAATTCTATCTACTCTATAAATTATATTAAATATTTAAATAAAATCTTGGTTAAAATTTTGATTGATACTTTAAAATTTAAAGATTTTCTAATATATCCTATAAGAGCACATGTAAGAGGCCTTTAGTATATTGGATATTCTTATTCAAACTAACATCTCACATTAATTACATTTACTTATTCAGGTTCGGGTCGGGTTAATCGAGTTCGGGTATTTTGGTCACCCCTACACACACCCTATTAAACATTGGGTTGAGTGATAGAGTTAACTAATAAAGAAAAAGCTAATGTGATGTCCATATGAAAAATAAAGAATGATTTTAATAAAACCACCACATACTTGTCATTAAGGTCTATACTAGTTGGCCATATCAACTAAAAAATAAGAGAAGAAAAGCATTAATTAGTTGCATTATATAAAACAACTAATACAAAAGGAATCGCAAATTCGATTTGATGAAAAGGAAATATCGCACATAAACTAATAGATGAAAATAACTTATAATAATATTTAAAAATAAGACAATTAACTCTCATTAATTAGATGTCCATGTTGATTCTTTAAATTCTATCTACTCTATAAATTATATTAAATATTTAAATAAAATCGTGGTTAAAATTTTGATTGATACTTTAAAATTTAAAGATTTTCTAATATATCCTATAAGAGCACATGTAAGAGGCCTTTAATATATTGGATATTCTTATTCAAACTAACATCTCACATTAATTACTTGTAATAATTATCATATATTTTTCTTCTAGTATTTTCTTTATCCGTGACTACTAATTGAAATTTTTCAATACCTCCCCAAATTACTGTTTCATGTATTCTAATTTCTCGCAAATTTTCTTTGTGTAAAGATAATTAAGTTCTTTTTTAATATATAAGTGGTGCTATTCGCATTTCCTATTGTACACCCAAACTATCATCATCATCATCATCATCATCATCGTACTCAGTATATCCCACCAATAGCAATGCTATGGTAAGGTCTGAGGAGGGTAAAATGTAGACAGCCTTACCTCTATCCCATAGGGATAGAGAGGCTGCTTCCGGTGAGACCCCCGGCTCGATAGTAGTTTTGCATCAAGCCTTGGACATAAGGCACATAGCACTCAATCATCAGGGACACCGGCTGATTGGTGCATGTGCCCTTGTCTTTCGGCTATCAACGCCACCACATGATGCCTGATTAACCTTCCGCCACCTTTAACGTTATTTTCACGAGATTGGTAAAATAACGTCAAAATTAGTGCAATTTTACTTTTGCCCACCCGAGGGTTCACACATATATACTTTATATGTGCGCACGCAAGCAGGGCGTTTGTACACCCAAACTAATAGTGGTGAAATGTCTATTCATGAAGATAAAAAATATCATGTCGTAAATTAACGCAATGATTTAAAATTTGACAAGATTTTATTTTGCAAGTGTTGGAAAAGCATTTCTATAACCTTCGTCTTCCAAATGGATACAAAAAAACCATAAAAAGCTCCAATAACCTAGTCGGTGAGAAATCCATTCATGACCATCACACTAAAACTCTCTTTAAGCATGGAGTTAAATTTAAGAGAGCCAAGTATATTTTTTCAAGTTATATTTATTCATTTGTGAAGAAACACACAAACCGTGTTGAACGAGTATTTTTATAAGGTGAGGTCAAAGGGTAAAGTGTCTAGATCTGCAACCGTAAAGATACAAATAGAACGATTGTGTAGTGAGGGTTAGAAGGGAGAGAAGTTTTCAACTCAGCACCGTAGGAACGTGAACAACACCATTTAGATATAAAAAAATTAACTTTATATATAGGTGAATAGAAAAATTACAGGGCATTAGAAGTGAATAAAGGGAATAACATAATGATAAATATGGTAATTAGTAAAAGATTAAAGTAATTAATATAATAAATGTTTTTATACGTGTACTTAGGGCGTATATTAGAAAATCCATAAAATTTATGTATACCGTAAATCAACACTGGGATCACGTTTCAAGTTTTATGAGATTATGAATCAAGTTTTTCCATCTCATTTATATTTATCTATTGTAGGTGATATTTTGAGAACACATTGTAAGAATAAATATGTTTACTTATATGACCATCACTATCATTTATATTATCATAAGATCAAAATAATTAAATTATACCTTATAATTTATTAGCGGTCAATTGTTGACGAATGTTACACCCCAATCTAAGACGGAAAGGACGGGGCACGAATTGATTGTTCACAGCTCACGAGGTACTATCATACAATTTAAATGTGATCATATCTAATTAATTATTTTAAATAAACCATTTACAAACAAGTACATCAATCCATAGAACATTACAAAACAAATCTAATAATTCTTGAATATGTTTTAACCCTAAAAGTCATCACTAAGTGTTCTTCACCTTAATAGACAATCGAACCCGACAACATGCAAATGCGTACAAAATAGAATTAGTTTGTTAACACGAGGTTAAGAAAATCATCAGTTTTGACACTAAACCCTACACGACAAAACTGTTATTTGTGAGTATAAACAATCAAACCATAGCATGTAAATATTGCAAAAATATAATGATGTGTGGGCTAAACTGTTGCCAATAGAATCGAGCGTTGGTTACTATGATAGAATAATCGAGTTGTCGGTGAAACCATTGTCATGCGATCGGACGCCGGCCACTACGACATAAAGTGATTATAATGATGGACCTCTCCGAATGCGATAGAATAAACAAATAAACATGTTACAAAATAGCAAATAATCATTCAATTGAGACACAACACAAATATTAACAGTTTGCATTTTAGAATACAATATAATATGTAAATTTAAATGTGATCATATCTAATTAATTATTTTAAATAAACCATTTACAAACAAGTACATCAATCCATAGAACATTACAAAACAATCTAATAATTCTTGAATCTGTTTTAACCCTAAAATTCATCACTAAGTGTTCTTCACCTTAATAGACAATCCAACCCGACAACATGCAAATGCGTACAAAATAGAATTAGTTTGTCAACACGAGGTTAAGAAAATCACCAGTTTTGACACTAAACCCTACACGACAAAACTGTTATTTGTGAGTATAAACAATCAAACCATAGCATGTAAATATTGCAAAATATAATGATGTGTGGGCTAAACTGTTGCCAATAGAATCGAGCGTTGGTTACTATGATAGAATAATCGAGTTGTCGGTGAAACCATTGTCATGCGATCGGACGCCGGCCACTATGACATAATGTGATTATAATGATGGACCTCTCCGAATGCGATAGAATAAACAAATAAACATGTTACAAAATAGCAAATAATCATTCAATTGAGACATAACACAAATATTAACAGTTTGCATTTGAGAATACAATATAATATGTAAATTGATAGTTGGTGCGCATAAGTTCCCAAAAGTTTGAAAACAGTAAAATAGGGAAGTGATTACTCACCTTATTAGATGAACAAAAGTCAAAGTGACGATGATGTGAGAAAGTGAAATGTTAAACCCTTCAGGATTCACTGACAAGGATTCCTAGTTAATAATGATGATATAAGTTAATTATAAATGACATAACGCGTATAATGGCTTTAGGATTTCGATGTGATTTGTATTATGTTTGTGATTAGAATCTTATCGATGGAACGATTGATTTCTATGGTTATAGTTATTCTAAAATTAATATTATTGTTTATCATTTAATTATAAGAATCATTACTTTATTATATTTTGTACTAAATATAATAAACATATAATCAAATTAATAAATAATTCGTTTAAATAATTAAATATGAGTTGAGATATACTATAATAATAAATGTTTAATAGTTAATTATATTATAAATATTTTTGAAGATAATTAAAACATACAATATAAATATATATATATATATATATATATATATATATATATATATATATATAGTATTAAATAATTAAAATGCAAACTTTTAAATAAATAATTATCATGAAATACATATTTTGGAATCTTTAACGAAAATCTAATGGTAAAAATAAAGTCAATACGTTTAACACGTTTATTATATTTTTGTTTAAAAGATAATACATATGTATATACGAAAACTTGTAACGAGATTAATTGTCAAGAAAAGTAATCTTAATGTTATCGGTTAAATAAAGTAATTTTTATTTTATAATTATTAATAATTATAAATGAATTTATAAACCATTTAAATCATTAAAACAATTTAAAAAATAAAAGAACAAAAACTGAACGGGGGGAGGTTCAAACCTGCGCCCCATCCGGCTAATGGTTTGGAACACACACACACCAGCCCATTGGGCTGGTGTGTTAGTTGGTTATCATACAAGAACAAAACATTAAATACTAAATTGTTAAGGACCCAAATTGCTTAAAACTCTAGCATACGAATTTGATTAATCTGTAATTTGTTTGTTTAATTAACGTTAGGGTTATTGCAATGTGGATTAAAACGATCTGAAAACACAATACGATTACCTTC
>NW_027503281.1:0-34367 GCF_021521415.1 Bidens hawaiensis
AAGATGTTAAAAGCTTAAAACTAAACTTGCTGAAAAATTGAAGTAATTGATCTAAGTTATGAGGTTTTAGAAGAAAAAACTAAACTGATTGCTGAACGAGAAAAGCAGATTGCTGACCACCAGGTGAAAGTGGTGGAACTGAACCGAAAACTAGAACAGTTCAGAAATTCCTCAGCTATTCTTGATCACCTTGTTAGTGATCAAGGTACCTCTACAAAGAGAGGAGGAATTGGTTATCACGAGGTTCCACCACCGTATAACCACAATTACACTTTTAACCCTAGTGTACAGAAATCTGCTGATTTTGAAGTTCCTCAGACAGTTCCAATCAAGGTTACGAGTTTAGAACCGAGTGTTAGTAGTGGCGAAACGAGTTCGCCTGTTTCAAGTGTGAAAATTTCTGTTGCGAGTCCAGTCTCATCGGATTCGGATAAGTTGTCCGAATCAGGTAAGACAAAAGAGAAGGTAGTGTTACCCACTGGTGGAGAAAAAGATAAAACTTCTAAAAAGAATACTCCACTCAACCCGTACGTCCCACCTTATGTGAGACGAACGGCCGGTAACACTGCCTCTACATCCAAAACAACATTTGAAAAGAAAATGGAATATAGGTGTTGTTTTAGGTGTAATAAGTTAGGACATCTTGTTGCAGATTGTCCTCTGACGCCGAAATTCAGAGGCGTGACGCCTATTAAAACTGAGCATAAGATTAATGAAAATTTTAATAATGCTAAAAATGAAAACCCTTCAAAGTTTCAAAATGTAACTAATTCAGGTTTTCAAAGAAACAAACCTCAGTTTTACAATGCTAATCACCAAACCGTAAGATATAATACTTTCAATACACATAGGTTTGGAAGGCCTCACACTCAATTTCCAAGGAGATTTCCTAATTGGAGTGACAGGAATTATCCAAATGCTAACTTTGGAAAGCAGAAGTACGGGATGTATAGATCCAAGACCAATTGGTCTTGGGTCCCTAGATTCTAATCATTTGCTTTATTGTGCAGGAACAGTTGAACAGGGCTGCCCACAGTCTTTGGATTGTAGATAGCGGCTGTTCCCGGCACATGACGGGTAACAAATATTTGTTACACGACTTAAAACCTGTTCAAGGAGCGAGAGTTAGTTTTGCAGGTGAAAGTGGAGGAAGAATTACTGAAAGAGGAACGGTGTCCAATGGGAAGATGACACTTGAGAATGTGAATTTTGTGGAAGAGCTGAAGCACAATCTGCTGATTGTGTCGCAGATTTGTGATAAGGAGTATACTGTTCACTTCACGAAGAATGAGGCGATCGTGTTGAAGCCTGGTTTTCAGATACCAGACGAGTGGATAGTGATGACAGCTCCACGTGATACAAATACATATGTGATGGATATGAGGTCTACTGAAATGGCCTTGGGAGAATCATGTTTAATGACAAAAGCAAGCGAATCAGAATCCGAACTATGGCACAGGAGAATGGGGCACATTCATCTTCGGAAGATGAACCACATTGTCAAAAATGGGCTTGTGATGGGCGTTCCCTTGAAAAGTTTTAACTTTGAAGACAAATGTATTGCATGCAAGAAGGGAAAGCAACACAAGAAATCCCATCTCACCAAGAAGGTCAACTCAATTGCCAGTACTCTAGAACTGCTTCACATGGATCTCTTCGGTCCCGTGAATGTAAAAAGTCTAGGAGGTACTTCTTACTGCTTGGTGATCACTGATGACTACTCGCGATACTCGTGGGTATATTTTCTGAAATCGAAAGATGAGACGGCTCAAATGGTGAAGAATTTGATTACTAAAGTTGAGAACGTCATGAGTAAAACAGTTAAGTTCATCAGAAGTGACAATGGGACAGAGTTCAAGAATTTTGAAATGGAGATCTTATGTCTTCAGAAAGGAATTGAACATCAATACAGCGCTCCGTATACTCCGCAACAGAATGGAGTGGCTAAAAGGAAGAACCGAACTTTAATTGAAGGAGCCAGGACTATGCTGGCTGATTCGAAGCTTCCTGTGATGTTCTGGGCTGAAGCAGTTGCTACAGCCTGCTATGTTCTGAATAGGGTGTTAACCGTTAAGAGACTTGGTAAAACTTGCTACGAGCTTATGCATGGAAGGAAGCCCAACTTGAGTGGTCTTGAACCATTCGGGTCTCCTTGTTCGATCTTGAAGACAAATTCGAAATTTGGAGAAGTAGCCGATGAAGGAATATTAGTCGGTTATGTTGTTGGTACTCCCAACAGACGGGTCTTCAATACTTCGACTTGCAAGGTGGAGGTGGTGTGTAACACTGACATCACAAGTTACCAACCGCCAAAACCTAGCAATGGATCTGCTGAGCTTTTCGACTATGTTAAGCTTTTTAAGTCATTTAACGTACCGGATTTGGAGATTTCTGAAGAAGAAGAAAGAGCTGCGACGAAGATGATACTCGATGAGGAAGAAAATTTATTGCAAAGACAGCTGATTGAAAAATGTCAACCTTCCTCATCAAACACTATCGGTACCCCTGCTGCCTCAACTGAAGAAGAATTTATCAATCCTTTTCACTCTCAGCATGAAACAACCATTGATGAGATCTCTTCTAACTTGGAAGATAATTTGCATGTCGGTTCTGTTCCGACCACGAGAATTCATAAAGATCACCCTTTGGATAATGTGATTGGTGATGTGTCCTCAGGTGTACAAACGAGAAGTAGCTTAAATGAACATACCTGTGTTTATTCAAGCATTAAGGAGACAGGAATAATCGATGAATGCCTGTATACCTGCTTTATAAGCCAGATTGAACCGAAAAATTATCAAATGGCTTTAAAGGACAGCTCGTGGGTCGAAGCCATGCAAGAAGAGTTGGCTCAATTCGAGAAGATGGAAGTTTGGACTTTGGTTGAAAAACCAAAGAATGTGCATGCGATAGGCACAAAATGGGTGTTCAAGTGCAAGAGAGATGATAAGGGGATTATTATAAGAAACAAGGCGAGGCTTGTCGTGAAAGGTTTTAATCAACAAGAGGGGATTGATTATAACGAAGTGTTCGCTCCTGTCGCCAGATTAGAAGCCATAAGATTGTTTCTGGCGTTTGCTGCTTATGAAAAGATGAAGGTGTTTCAGCTAGATGTGAAGAGTGCGTTTTTAAATGGGATAGTTGATGAGGTTGTGTATGTTGAGCAACCTCCGGGTTTTCCTGATCCAGACTATCCAGATCACGTGTACAGGTTGAGCAAGGCGTTGTATGGATTACATCAGGCACCTCGTGCCTGGTATGCAACTTTATCGGATTACTTGCTCGAGAATGGTTTTGAAAGAGGGAAAATTGATAGCACGTTGTTCTTCAAAAGAGATGGAAGCGACATCCTGCTGGTACAAGTCTACGTGGATGACATAATATTTGCTGCATCAAAAGTCTCCATGTGTCAGGAGTTTGAAGCTGTCATGAAGAAAAGGTTTGAAATGAGTGCTATGGGTGAACTAACCTTCTTTCTAGGATTGCAGGTTGATCAGAGGAAGGACGGGATGTTCATTCATCAGACAAAGTATGTTCATGATGTGCTCAAGCGCTTCAAGATGGAGGACAGTTCTCCATATGATACTCCAATCTGCGTCAATCACAAATTGGGTGCTGAAGTAGACGGTGATGCAGATGTGGACCCAACTCAATATCGGGCGATAATAGGTTCTTTAATGTACTTAACTGCATCTAGGCCTGATATAATGTTTGCTGTTTGTCTTTGTGCACGTTTTCAGGCAAATCCAAAAGAATCTCATTTGAAATGTGCATAGAGGATACTGCGGTATCTCAAGGGCAAGCCGAAGCTGGGGTTGTGGTACCCGAGAGGAGGTGACTTGGAGCTGGTCGCTTACACAGACTTTGATTATGGAGGGTGCAATCAGAGTCGGAAGTCAACAACTGGAGGTTGTCAGTTTCTTGGTAGCAGATTGGTGTCGTGGCAATGCAAGAAGCAGACTTCAGTCGCAATCTCAACCTGTGAGGCAGAATACATGGTAGCATCCAACTGCTGCTCTCAGGTTCTTTGGATTCAGCAACAATTGCTCTCAGGTTCAACGTTTTCTTCTTTGTGCACCATCCAGACGTCGACTCCGGAGATCGTGTCACTACCACCGCCAACGCTTACTCAATCGGTGGTAGCTGCTCGATTTGTAGAGTCAACGGTTATTACTGCTGCAGGGTTATCAGGTATGATACCACCTGCGGTTACGCCTGCTTCTGGAGTCTCGCCTTCGCCAATGTCAGATTCAGAGAGAATAGCTTCACTAGAGCGGATCGTGGCAGAACAATCAAAGACTATTCAAAGCCTAGTGGAAGCAAATCAACTACAGGCATCCCTCCTGGTCGAGCATGGGAAAATCATAGATGCCTTGAAGGAGTTCTTGGCATCTCAGGGGGAGATGAGCTGTAAAGGCGATGAGCTCAGAACAAAGAAGAAAAATGACCGAGACAATGATCCCAATGCATCGAAAGATGCAGGTGGTGAGCTGCCAAGAACTTCTGAAGCTCTTGGTACTTCCACAGCTGAGGGGGAGTCTACCGACGTGGCTGGTGGTTCTGGGGATGATGTAGTGTTGGTGGAAGATGAAGTGATTGATGCGCTGAAAGAGCTTGATGATGACATGTTCAGCGATGATGTGCTGTTTGATGAAGATGTGCTGCCGAGTGATATGATTGAGAAGATCGGTGAGCAGATTGTGATTGAGAGTGGAATAGAAGAGGGGGAGATAGTAGAAGAAAACGTTGAACACGAGATCCCTGAGGTTGAGAAAGCTGACGTGAGTGTTGAGATGGATGAGACTGAGTGGGAGGAGCAGCCTAGGTGGAAGGAAGGCTGTGCTCATTGGTTTATCTAGACCAAGAAGCCTGCTGTTCCAGCCATGTTCAAGAAGAGCTATAACATTAAAGGCTATGCTGAGTCTAAGAAGGGAATCATCTGTTGGATTTATGATGAACAGATCAAGTTGTTTGTGGTGAAGCGTTATGATGGCATTCAATACTTCAAGAGAATGTTGAGATCTTTCAACACGTTGCCGGAATGCGAGGTGAAGGATTTGGCCAGGTTGGGCCTGATAAACAGAAGTGACAACAATATGGCGAGAATGATTGAGAAGATTGTGTGGAAAGAAGGTGTAAAGGAAAAGAAGTTTGAACTATTAAAGCCACAAAAGGGAAAGCTCGTGGAGGATACAGAGAGGGGATTGAGAGCAGATGGCAAGCCGTGGATGGTGATGAAGTACAAGCCGATCCGATGCATCAAGGAGGTTCCGATGAAGAATATGCCTCAAGATGTGTTGAAGAATCTAAAATGGTGGTACGTTGATTGCCAGACTGCTGAAGCTGTGATGGAAGATGAGGATGAACAAGAGATACTTAGAGTTTACGATCCGATGCATCTTGTAAACTTATCACAAGCTGATCTGAAGATGCTCAACGAGAAAAAGATCTTTTATATTCCAGCTTGGAAGGATGAAGCAAGAAAGTATCAACGAGTTGTGACGGTATGTGTTAGAGAAGGAGTGCACGCATGAAGATACAGGATTACGAGACAAGAGCTGAAAGATCAAGATATGAAGCTACTGCCAAGGGGGAGTCTGTTGGTGCATAGATGTCAGTAGTTCATATGTCTAAAGTCTGTAATCGAGTCTGTAATATTGTTTATGTAATTGTTTGTAAAAGCGAAGTTGTTGACAAGTTCGCTTAGGCGAACTTGTTAACCAAGCGAAGTTGTTGACAAGTTCGCCTAGGCGAACTTGTTGAACGAGCGAAGTTAAGGACAACTTCGCCTGAGGCGAAGTTTTCGTGTATTTAAATAGTTTACGGGTTAACTGTTTAAGGTAAATCAATCAGTTGGTCAGTTAGCGTTTTGGTTGATCGAGTTCAGTTTACGTGAGTCTATTGACGTGAGTCTGTAAGTAACACGATTCGAGTTATCAATATAACGTGTGGTTGTTCGTATTGTGTGTACGTGTGTTCGTGAGCTAATATTCTACGTCCGTAACGATCTACACAGGGATTCCGCACCTGTGTATATCAGGATATCTCTTGTGATCCGTCCAGGGAACCTACACAATCACTCCATCAGAGGTAATGACATTTAAAGGACGAGTGTTAAGAATGTACGCACCTATCTGAAAGATAGCTTCCGAGACAATAGGTTCGGCGCACACCTTGGTTGGAAAAAGGAAGCAGTCTCTGGTCCTGTCCAAAATGGGTAAGACTTTCGCGTCCTTGATACGCTTATGCGGGCAACCCATATCGTCTTTAAGGACATTCAACAGGGACCCTTCACTTGAAAAACATAAATATAAAGATTAAACAAAAATCTCACAAAGTAAGAACCGTTGAAAGTCATAAAAGGATACGAGACTTACTTTCATCCACATTCATGAAAAAGGTTCTAAATCCGGATATGGCCATAAACGGCTCATACCCTCCCACACCAGCGCTTCCTCAGGGATGACACGCATAGGCGTCGATGCACCCGTTAACACACGGAACCATTCCTGGTTCTCGTGTGGTGTTGTAACAACATCCGGCATCTTCTCGTTGGCCGGATGATGAACCATCCAAGTGGGAACAACGTCCTAAGAAATCCAAAAGAACTTGTTCCTCCACTCGTGAGCACTGCAAAGCGGCTCAGTCCCAACGATCTTCTTGGGAATCGGGGCATAATTGAACCACCCGCCACGATTAATTACCCGGTAAAAGACTGGAAACCGATCAATACGGGGAACCATGTCGCTCACTCTTCATACAAATTCAAAATGGCGAATCTGCATGAGTCCGAACGGGTGCACTTGGGAAAGATGAATTTCGTAAGCGCTAAGTATGTTCATGAGAAACTTGGTTATCGAAAACCATGGATTCCCATGAGAAATAATTCGGCATAGACTACCATCTTGCCGGCAGGAGGCCTATTAGCAACAGATCCCGCATCAGGGAACTCCAGACCCCACTCCGACGGAATCCCATAAGTATGAATTAACTTTTCATACCCGGATCTGTCCCAACTAATCTCCTCAGTGTCAATATCGGTCAGCAATAACAATCTCTTATCACGAGCCATCGGTTCGGCAACGGAAAACAACGAGCAATTTTGAACAAAATCAAAAGCTTAATCTGGAGTTCGAGAGAAAATATGAAGAAAAAATAAGAAATCAAAGACGATAGAACTTAAAAAAGAAATAATCGTCACTATTTACACCCATCACAATAAATACGATGAGATACGAACAGTGGAGAGAGAAAGGCACGATCCACTGATACGACGCCACGTCACGTGGGAAATTTGAAAAAGCGAAAAAGATGTACAGTCGAGTACAGTGACAGCCGGCATAAACGTCACGTCGACTGCTCACATGCCTGCAAGCTGTCAAATCTCCATTTTTCATGGTTATCCACACCATACAAAAAAGATCTTCATCACACTTCAAAAATTCAAAAACCCCCAAAATATCTCAAAAAGTCCAAAATTTCACCCGCATAAAAATTTACACGGAAGAAACAATGGACTGGGGGAACTTATAGAGGTAGGGTACCAAAAAGACCAAAATGCCCTTAAGTACCACCCGCGGGTCAGAGGGAAACTCCTCATATGTCACCTGCGGGACAAATGGATCACCCGCATGACTCAATAAAGGAAGAACAATTGTACATCCTAGAGACTATGCACGGAAGCATCCAGGCGCCCTCAGAAGTCACCCGCAGGGTAGTATTCTCACCCGCTAGGATGACCACAAGGAAACGTCACCGGACAATTGTAATTAACCATTTACCTTCTAGAAGATTTACCAAGATCCTTTCTTGGAGAATACGTAATTCTCTAGCCAATAGGAGAAGGACATGTGGCCAAATTGTTATAACAGTGCACATGGTCAGTTTTATCACATCCTATCACAAGTAGACACGTGTCCAGGTTGTTATAACCATGCATATGGGCCGTATAGCTCAACCTATCGCTTGAGGGCACGTGCCCAGACGGTTATGAGAGCACCTTCTAGAAAGGGACAGCTGGACCAATTATATTCCCACTCTCTTCGGCTATAAATACTTCACAACTTCCATGAGGTGACACATTAACTCTCCACTATCTACTCTAAATACTTAAGTACTTCTTCTATATCGGAACTGTACTTATTCTCACGCTGATGGTGGTTACGGGAAGACCCCCCCCCCCCCTCTCGTTCTTCCCGTAACGAGCTCACGGTGGTTGTTTTGCAGGTTTCTGTCACTGGACTTTGGGAGGTTGGACTCGTATCGTTGGTAGTATTGCATTTGACCAATCCCTGTTGACTCATTGGATCCAGGATCCGTAAGGGGATCGGATCCGTGTTTCTTCACAACCAAATTTTTTTTTAATTTTTTATATATTAACATTATTTAAGAGTAGTTTTATCATATTATATACAAAAAAATTTTATTACATATATAAATAACAGGTTTACATATGTGTAAAATTTATGTACTAACAAATTTACATGGGTGTAATACAAAACATAGATACATATAAAAACTAATTTTCAAAATTGTAATCGTAAATATAGATATAAAAAATGATAAAGTTACACTCAACTAGCATTAATATGCAAAAAATTTTATAAAAACGTTAGTTTTCAAGGGTTCTTTCAAGTTTTTAAATAATTTAATAGTTCTGTAATGATACTCATACACACACACACTGGTTTTTATCTTCCGTATTATGTGGGCTGTTTTACATTACTCGTTTTTAATATTTATGTATATACTTTTTTGGGTTTAATTTTATTTATTGTAATGAAATTATAATATACTTAGAGTTTGATGATAAAAAGGTTTCACAAATAACTAAGATGTTAGAACTCGGTTTAAAAGTTATTTGGGTTTGGTAAGACCCAAGATCCGCTAATTTTTTTTAATATAAAATTGTTTCTTAATTATAAATAATATTATAAAAAAAATCATATAATAATTTTTAGTATATCCTATTTTATATGATTTTCACATCAATAATTTGGTGAGAATATTTTTAATTTACTGAGATGTTATAACCCGTTTAAGGTATATCTGGGTTTGATAAGACACATACCCTTGAATTCGAGTCAAATGTATGAGAAGCCTTCATTTAAAAATCAAGCAAATCTGACGACTCGAAAAAAAGGGGGAGCGACCACATCGCGACACGTAGGACTTTTATGTTTTCGTGTATATATATATATATATATATATATATTTGTATTGTTTTTATCTTTTTATTATTATAGTTAAATTAGTTAGATATATTAATTAGAGAGAGATTTATTTTGGTTATATTAGTTGTATTAATTGGAGAGAGGGAGCTTTTATTGTTGCATTTTCATCTTTTTTATTTATTTTTAAATATTTAAAACCTAAATAAAAAGATGTATATAGGTTTAAGTTTAAGAGGGAAATGATATTAGTGCTAGAAATGCAAAAAATGAATATGAGCATTAGTTCTTTTTTTTAACGACCAACAAAAACTTATATTAACAAATTAGAAAGGAGCTAAACCACCTAATACATCCACCAAAACAACATATACATACATAAATCTCCTATGCCTCACCACCACTTCAAACATAAATAATACCGCAATTACAATCGAAATCTACTCCAATCCTCCCACAGCAAGCCTCTTATTTTGGACCTATTCCTGATCCAAAGAAAGCCTAGAGCTTTAACCTCTTCAATCAGGCTACGCGGATGAACCTGACCATCTTTTTTACCACATTATTTCTCTTTTTCCAAATACACCATATAGTAACTTAACATACAGCGTGAAAAGCTTTAGCTTTATCGGTAGGAAACGACGCGTACCTATGCAACTCCACCAAATCTCGGACACTAAATGCATAAATCGAAGGAGCCTTGAACCATTGAGAGATTAAACACCACACAGCTTTCAAAAAGTCACATGAAATAAAAACATGGTCCACCGTCTCCATCCCCTTCCCACAAATCGGAAAATCAAGTGAACTTACCAGAATGTTTCTCTTAGCCAAAGCTTCCATAGTCGGCAATCTGTTAAGAACGGCTCTCCAAGACACGAAACCCACTTTCTTCAGAAGCCAATTGTTCCACACAAAAACATTATTTGGCCTGGATTACGACATCTCCAACAGTAAACCTTTCAAACTTCTAACAGAAAGCTCTCCTGAATGATCACCGTACCAGATGCCCTTGTCCTTTCCGGGTCTGATTATCACATGTTTACAAATAGATAATAAACCTCTAAATTCCTCCAAATATGCCAGACTTGTAGGATCTCTATTCCAATCCCATCTTCCACATATTACCTCATCAATCATGTATAGACGATCAGCTACGACACACCATTTCGACTTTGCAATTGAAAACAGATTCGGGTACTGGTTACACAACGGGCAGTCGTCCACCCAAATATCCAACCAAAACCAAGTGCTTTCCCCATTTTTAACATATGTTCTGAAAAGCTTGTTCAACACAACACCATCCGAGTTTAAATCCGTAGAGATTTTACCCATTTGTCACCACGGGCCAGCATAAGACAATTTAGTTGGGATATATGACAAAGGTTTAGCAAAATGATGAAAAGACAATATTATGTTCCACCGTAGTTTTCCTTTCTCATTCTTAAACCGCTACCACCACTTAGTTAACAATGAAACATTTATATCCCTCAAATAACCCAACCCAAGTCCGCCATATTCCACCGGAGCCGACACCTTCTCCCAAGTTACACAATTCAGTTTTTCTTTCCCCTCCGAACCTCCCCAAAAAATATCCTTCGTAGATGATCTAACTTTTCGATTACCCCCGTCGGAGCCTTAAAAAGTGAGAAATAATACATGGGTAGAGAATTAAGGACTGATTTCAGAATCGTTATACGTCCCCCAATAGACAAACTCTTTGCTTTCCACCTTGTCAGTCTTTTTCTAAACAATTCCACCACCGGATCGATCCCATGATTTAATTAGGTTTATCTTCGCTCAATTTGTAAACCGAGGTGTTGAAAAGGAACCGACCCCACCTTGCATCTCAACAAGGCAGTCATCCCCTCCTTTTCTGTGTCATTCACCTTGATGCCAAAAACTCTACATTTTGACAAATTAATTTTTAAACCCGACACTAAATAAAAACATCTCAGGATCTTTTGAAGGCTCAACGCGTTCTGATGGCTCCACTCACCAATAAAAACCACGTCATCCGCATATAACAGATGTGACAACAACGGCCCCATAGACCCACACCTTAAACCAGAGAAAAACCCTTTGTCTACCGCTGCTTTTACCATCCCTGTTAATCCTTCCATGGCAATAATGAACAAAAATGGAGATATCGGGTCTCCTTGTCTGAGGCCCCGAAAACACTGAAATTCCCAGGTAGGTGACCAGTTCACCAATACTGAAGCCCGGGAAGCCCTTAGAATAGCCGAGACCCATCTTCGCCATCTCAAAGGAAACGCCATTTAAAATCGAGTCTAAATAATTCCAATTTAGCGAGTCGTATGCCTTTTCCAAATCCACCTTAAAAAAATTACTCCTCTTTTTATTCATGTTTAGCCAAGAAAATACCTCGTTCATAATCAAAGGACCATCCAACATACTACGGTTGGCAAGAAAAGCCGACTTGTAACATCCCGAATTTCCAAAATAATATTAATAAAATTATTTAATATTGGAGGGAAAGTTTACTCGAGTTAATGGGAAATAATTAATAGAGTAGGAGTTGGTATGGGTTGGGCTAGTGTTGGGTAATGGGTACGGGTTATGGACTTGGGTTATGAAGGAAAGAGGGAAGGACCATGGGCCTAAGCCCATGATCGATAATTATATAAACCTTAAATCACCATTTAATCCTTCATTTCTCATATTCCATACATCTCCAAAACATACACTTAGCTCTCTCTTATCCTACATTCTCTCTCTAGCCGAAATAGAAGAAGAATTGATTTTCGACCCGAGGTAACGATAGTATGATGTTGTTAATACTCAAACCTGTTAGATTTAGTCATGAAACGACGAGCCGACACCATTAAACCATTAGAGTCACGAGACCCAGGTGGAATCGGGTATAAACCGAACCTAAGATGAGCTTAGGGGTCACCCAAGCTTAGACCTGGATCAAACGAGACGAAAAATGGTGAAAACGGTGTAAAATGGGGTAAAACACGCTTTTCCGGCCACCTCCCGGTTTTCCGGCATGGCGGCGCCGGAAAGGCTGCGTACGAGGTAAGGATGACAGAGAACATTCTCTGATATTCTGACCTAACCCTAGGCGTGTGTGTAACGAATTCGTTAAGCAATTCGTTAAGTAAGAGTTAATTCGTTACGGGAGTTAACGAATGTGCTCTCATTCGTTAGGCTAATTCGTCATGTCAATTCGTTAAAGAAGAGGTGATGAATTAGAATCAGTACGTTAAGTAATTCGTTAACGGAGAATGAACTCCAATTCGTTAAGACGACCAGTTCGTTATAAGGCCTAATTCGTTATGAGGACTGGTCCGTTACAAGGTCCAATTCTCCATGGTAAGATAACGAATCAAGTGATTCGTTACTCATCATTCGCTATGTTAGGATATCGAACTAGGATAACGAATCAGGTAACGAATTAAGCTTAATTCGTTATAGCAAGCAAGTGGGCGAAGTAGGAAATAATTTAAAATTCTAATGGAAAATGTGTTAAGACAGTTAATGAAAATAAATTTTTCCAAGCTGACCTGGCAGCTCGACCCCAGCCAGGGGCTCTGCCCTTTGGACCCTGCTAGGGGCTTCCGCCCCTAGAACCCCGCTGCCAGGGGCGCTACCCCCGGACCCCCTTTCGTTGTGGGATATATAAAGATAGACATACAATATGAGTAGCAATAGTTAATTGATACATGTAAATATTATACAGTTAGTCGTGCACAGCTCAAGAAGGGAATAACTATTAACGGTGAACGTAACCGCATTCAGTTGAGTTTCTAGCCCCATTCCTTGTTATGTTTTCGGGGCTATGTGCATACTCTATGTGAAGTGTGAATACACTTACCTTAAGTGGTAAGTGTATGCTATAATGTTTGATGTGAAATATTTACGTATGTTATGAATGGATGTATGTTGGTGCGTGAACGATCTTCGGATATTGCACGCGTAGACAGGGAAGGTTAGTCGGTGTGAGAACGATCTTCGGATATTGCGCGTACCGTCATTCAGGATGGATCCCCAAGTGGTTATTAAGGTGTATATAAATGTTGTGATGTAACTTGATTATTATATGAATGACGTGATGACATAAAGTGTGTTGTAGACAAGCAGGAGTAAGGTGTGATAGAAGTGGCAAGGGTCTAGTAAGAGTGTTAAGTGGCATGACGACAGTACGTGGTAGGGCAAGCCTATGCGTGACTTCGTTATTAAAGTGGCAAAGTGGCATAACGTTATTCGTTATTAAAGTGGCATAAGTGGCTAAGCTGTAGGTGTAATTATGAGGTTAAGTTGTAGTGGTATTTAAGTGGTTAAGCAGTAGCAGGTTAGACGGTGGATTATGTGTCTTTGGATACGCATATGTTGTGTGTAGTGGTTGTATGACAAGTTGCCTGATTAACTAGAACTCACTCAGCGTAGCTGTAAGGCCCCGTTACCGGTAGCCCTACTTTCGTGTTGGATTTACTCATAAACGCAGTTCTAAATATCAGAGTTAATTAAAACATTCGCGGAATATAAAAGCTTTCATAAAACATTTCATAACAAAACACCTCTTGTCTTAAAACAACATCTTATCTTTCAAAATAAACAAAACATTAAACTTAAACGTCTTGAGTCTTCCGATGCCAGCCCCTTATTCAGTGCCACGTGTCTCCTCAAGCGAGCTGCCTCATCCTACTCACCTGCGTGCATACTAAAAGTCAGCTACGCTGAGTGAGTTCTAGTTAATCACATAATCATACAATACCTTCTTACATTTCATACTTAACCTCTTAACTTTCTTACATACACACGTAAGTGCATATACTTTCATTCTTACCTTCATACTTCCTTTACATACATAATCATACGTTTTAAAGAGCCTTTCGCCTTATAACCTCTCAGATATTATAAGGGTCTGGTCTCTAACATCACAGATATTATTAGGATCTGGTCCCTAACATCACAGATATTATTAGGGTCTGGTCCCTAACATCACAGATATTATTAGGGTCTGGTCCCTTTTGTTTCGTGTAACTGTACCGTACCTGTTCGTACATACTTTCCTTGACAATACGTGCAATCTCCGAAGAGCGTTCACGTACCATCATCATAACATACATACATTATGCATACATCATATATATGCATACATACATCCTATCTTTCATCATACTTATCAATCATATCTTAACTACCACCTGACGGTACATGCAATATCCGAAGATCGTTCACGCACCGTCAAAGAATCATGATACATAAATCATACAAGGCATACACTTACCACTTAAGATAAGTGTATTAACTATCACATCGAGTATGCACACAGCCCCGAAAACATAACAAGGAAGTGGGGCTAGAAACTCACCTGAATCCTGTTGCGCTCTCCGTTAATCGTTATTCCCTTCTTGAGCTGTGCACGGCTAACTGTATAATATTTACATGTATCAATTAACTACTACTACTCATGTTGTATTTCTATCTTTATATAACCAACAACGAATGGGGGTCCGGGGGCAGCGCCCCTGGCAGCGGGGTCTAGGGGCGGCAGCCCCTAGCAGGGTCCAAGGGGCACAGCCCCTGGCTGGGTTAAGCTGCCTTAACACATTTTCCATTTGGGTTTTGAATCCTTAAATAATTTGCTACTTAAAGTCCAAGGGCTTCTTTGTAACTAAATCGTTCTTTTCTAAGTCCAGGGACTGTTATTGTCATTCAGTTAAACTTCTAATTCGTTATTGGTTCATAGCGAATTGGATTATCCTAGCGAACTGGTTCTTATAACGAACTGAACCCTTAACGAACTGGACTCTTAACGAATCCGTCCTTGTACGAACCAGTCCACATAGCGAATCAGTTCAAGTAACGAATTGGATCTTCTAATTCGTTATCTCCTTTAACGAATGGCTATAACGAAATCGGGGGGGGGGGGGGTTAATTCGTTATCTTTTCCTTAACGAATCAGGACACGAACTAAGGCTAGTTCGATATCTTTCCTTAACGAATCTACTTAACGAATCACCCTTAATTCGCTAAATTCCTGTTAGCGAACTAGGGTTAGGTCAGGGAATGTCAGAACATTCCCTGACATACCTTTAACCTCGTATTACTTTTCCGGCGCTGCCTTTCCGGCGCCGTCAGTGCCGGAAAGCCGCCGGAAAAACGCGAACTCACCGGAAAACGATTTTTAACTTGTTTTTCACCTTTTTTCGCCCCGTTCGATCCAGATCTGAGCTGGGGTGATCCCTAAGCTCATCATAGGTTCGGTTTATACCCGATTCCACCCGGATCTCGTGATTTAAACGGTTTAACGATGTCGGCTCGTTGTTTCGCAACTTTATTTAACGGGTTAAGCTCATACAATATTAAACTATCGTTACCTCCGATCGCTGCTCGGTTTCCTTCTTGATTTCGGCTAGAGATAAGGAAGAACTAGAGAGAAATCTTAAGTGTGTGTTTTGGGTGGTGTATCGAATATGTGTGAATGAGGATTAAATGGATATTAAGGGTTTATATATTTATGCATCATGGGCTTAAGCCCATGGTCTTTCCTTCTTTCTTTCCTAACCCAAGTCCATAACCCATATTCATTTACCCAGCACTGGCCTAACTCGTATTCTATTTATCTAAACCGATAACGACCCACTATGAAATAACGAAATTTATTTTTTTATTATAATAACCGAAAGTAGGATGTTACAAGTCTTCCCTCCTTAAAGAGGTTTCGTCCCCGAAACCTAACTATTACATAAACAAATTTGGGTAAAACTTGCGCATCTCATCCTCCGCTTCCCAAGTAGCATCTGAACCCTTGCGATGCTTCCATATCACCTTCACTAAAGGTATAACCTTGTGACGAAGTTGCTTCTCCTTACGGTCAACTATCTCGATCGGTTGCTCAATGTAGTTCAACTGTTCATCAACCTCAATGTCCATTAATGGCACATGGGACGTGTCATCAGCTAGACATTTTCTCAGATGAGAAACATGGAAGGTTGAATGAATTCCTTCTAACTCTTCTGGCAAGTCTAGTTTATAAGCCACTTCGCCTACACGATCTATAATTTTAAACGGTCCAATGTACCTCGGACTCAACTTCCCCCTCTTCCTAAAATGGATAATTCCTTTCCAAGGAGAGACCTTGAGCATCACATTGTCACCAACGTTAAACTCAATCGATCGTCGCCGTTTATCAGCATACGACTTCTGTCTGTCTTGAGCAGCTTTCATTCTTGCCTTGATCTGATCGAACTTCGAAGAGGTTTCTTGCACAACTTCTAGGCTTCCCATCTCTTTCTGGCCAATCTCTCCCCAACACACCGGGGTTCTACACCGTCTACCGTAAAGCATCTCAAACGGTGGCATACCAATGCTTGAATGGTAGCTGTTGTTATAGGAGAACTCTGCTAGGTGCAGATGATCGTCCCAACTTCCTCCAAAGTCCAAAACACAAACACGTAGCATATCCTCAAGGGTCTGGATTGTCCTTTCAGACTGTCCATCGGTTTGAGGATGATACGCCGTACTGATGTTCAACCTCGTCCCCATAGCTTCATGGAATTTCTTCCAGAACCTAGAAGTAAACCGTGTATCTCTATCAGACACGATCGATAACGGTACTCCATGCTTGGTTACAACTTCTTTAATGAACAATCTTGCTAACGTTTCTGACGAGATGGCCTCTCGTATGGGCAGAAAGTGAGCACTCTTGGTCAAACGGTCCACAATCCCAGATAGTATCATGATGCTTAGCTGTACGAGGTAGCTTAATTATGAAATCCATGGTGATGTGTTCCTATTTCCACTCATGTATCTCTAGCGGTTGCATCTTCCCATAAGGCTTCTGATGTCCGGCTTTGACTTGTAAGCAAGTTAAGCACTTACTGACATAATCCACTACATCATTCTTCATTCCAGGCCACCAGTAATCTCTTTTCAAGTCTTGGTACATCTTTGTAGCTCCAGGATGGATTGAGTACCTTGACTTATGAGCTTCATCTAAGATTCGACTTCTAAGATCACCATGGCGTGGGATCCACATACGGTCGAACCTAGTCTTAACTCCATGAGTGTTTTCCATCAACTCATCTTGCTGGCCATAAATCCTTTCTTTCTTTATTAACCCTTCATCTACTAACACTTCTGACTGTACCTTGACAATCTCTTCAAAAAGACTTGAGTTCATAATCAGCTGGTATGACTTCACTGTTGCAAGGACTTCCTCGTTCTTACGGCTTAGCGCGTCAGCGACTACATTAGCTTTACCGGGATAGTACTTAATGTCGCAGTCATAATCCTTAATCAACTCCAACCATCGTCTCTGCCTCATGTTCAATTCTTTCTGCTCGAAGAAGTACTTTTAACTCTTATGATCTGTATAGATAGTACACTTAGTACCGTACAGATAATGCCTCCATATCTTAAGAGCATGCACTACAGCTGCTAACTCTAAATCATGTGTCAGATAAGTACTCTCATGGACTTTCAACTGTCTAGACGCGTAAGCTATCACCTTCCCTCGTTGCATCAATACGCAACCTAGTCCTTGATGCGAGGCATCAGCACAAACAACTAAATCCTCGTCACCATCGGGTAGAGAAAGGATTGGAGCTTGCGTGAGTCTCTTCTTTAATTCCTCAAAGGCTTCTTCTTGAAACTTTCCCCAACTGAATACTATCGACTTTCGGGTCATACCGGTCAGCGGTGCGGCTATCTTGGAGAAACCTTCGATGAATCTCCTATAGTAGCCAGCTAACCCTAGGAAGCTTCGTATATCAGTCGGATTCTGTGGAGTCTTCCAATTCGTTATCGCTTCAATCTTAGCTGGGTCCACGGTAATCCCTTCCCGATTAATCACGTGACCTAGTAATTGCACTTCTCTTAACAAGAACGCGCACTTCGAGAACTTAGCATACAACTTCTCTTTCTTCAGAGTCTCCAATACCTCTCTCAGATGCTCAGCATGGTCAGACTCGCTCTTTGAATAAATCAATATATCATCAATGAAGACGATAACCGACTTATCCAACATCGGCCGACACACCCTATTCATCATGTCCATAAATGCTGCAGGAGCATTTGTTAGACCGAATGACATTACGAGGAACTCGTAGTGTCCATACCTCGTTGGAGCGCTGTCTTAGGGATGTCTGCCTCTTTCACCTTCAGCTGATGATAGCCTGATCTGAGATCTATTTGTGAGAACCAACTTGAACCTTGCAGTTGGTCAAACAGATCATCAATCCTTAGCAAAGGATATCTATTCTTTACCGTAAGCTTATTCAACTCACGATAGTCTATGCACATTCTCATACTTCCATCCTTCTTCTTCACGAACAACACTGGTGCGCCCCACGGGGAAACACTTGGTCTTATGAAACCTTTGTCGAGGAGTTCTTGCAGTTGGGACATCAATTCTTTCATCTCGAACGGAGCTAGACGGTAAGGTGCTTTTGCGACGGGCTGGGTTCCTGGTATTAAATCTATCTGGAATTCTATCTCTCGCTCCGGTGGTAACCCCGGAATATCCTCAGGGAATACTTCTGGGTAGTCACACACGATAGGAACATCTTTCATTTCTTTCGTCTCGGCCGTAGCGTTGACAACATACGCCAGGTAGGCACCACATCCTCGTCGTAATAACCCTTCGGCTTTTAATATCGAAATGACGTTAAACCCTGAACTTTCTTTATCACCGTAAACCGTCACCACACTACCATCTAAAGACCTTAGCTTTATTATTCTACTCTTACATACTATCTGAGCTTCAAACTCAGACAACCAATCCATTCCCAAGACTACATCGAACCCTCCTAAGGTCATAACATACAAAGTAACAGGGAACTCATGTCCCTCTAACTCTATCTTACAATCCTTAACCATTTTTGTTACTTTAACCGAAGTGTCACTGGCGGTTTCTACTATAAAAGTTTCAGACACTCGGCAGCCTTTCATTTTTGCTAGTTTACTAAATGTCGTAGCTACAAAACTTCTATTCGCACCAGAATCAAATAATACGGAAGCAGAAATGCCGTTTACTAAGAACGTACAGGTCACAACATCAGGAATCTGTCTAGCTTGTTCCTGGGTCAGCATATAGGCTCTAGTCCTCGGCATTGCTTGATCAGAATCCTTCTTCCCACTACCTCCAGCCTCACCTCCAGTGCACTCCCTTGCCATATGGCCTGTCTTGCCACATTTGTAACATGCTGGCTTCGCACCGCACTCATTGGCATAATGCCCTACCTTCCCGCACTTATAACAGGCATTCGACCCCATTCTGCATTCTTCACCATGAGCCTTTCCACATTTGGGAAAAACATCAGAACTTCTACCCCACTTGCACTCACCACCATGCATCTTTCCGCAGGTCTTACACGATCTCTTCTCCCACACTTTCTGCTTCTTATCTTTGGAGTTCCATAACTGAGTACCGGGTCGCTTAACAGGAGCAACCCACTTCTTATCTTTCTTTTCCTCTTCCACCACTGCGTCATCCGTAGCCAGGTCAGCATAAACCACCTCTGCGAGTTCGACAGCAGAGTCAAAGGTAGCTGGTTTACTCGTCCTGACTAGCATGCGGACTTTCTGTGGAAATCCCCTCACATAACACTTGATTCACTTGGCCTCAGTGTTAACCATATCGGGTACCAACCTAGACATTCGATTGAACTCGGTGGTGTACTCACGATGTGTCATTGCCCCAGCTTTCAAGTTCAGGAACTTCATCTCCGCCCTCTCAACCTCGGCGTCAGCACAGAACTTCCTCATCACTAACTCCTTTAGATCCTCCCACTTCATTTCTTTGATCTCTTCACGGGTCTTCCTCTGCTCCACACTCTCCCACCAATACATAGCCTCATACTCGAATGATTGAGTAGCATAACCTACCGCTTGGTCGGGACGGCACTCACTAATGCGGATAATTTTATCCATGACGGTTATCCATTTAAGAGTAGCGATTGCATCTCCTACACCAGTCAGCTTAGGCTGGTCACAACCTTTAAAGGACTTATAGTTGCAACCGCCTCGGCCCCTCTTCCTATCATCAACTTTCACAGACCTTACCTCACTTGAATCACCCTTTTCCCTCTCATCATCTTTCCTACCATCACCATCTGCCCCTTCAGCAGTTCTTTCACGGCTTCCAGCAGACCCTCCAGGAGTTATATTCTTCACAGCAGTGGCTACAGCTTGAACAATAGCTGCATGAATTGCGGGATCCAGTTGAACCCCTTCGTTGTTGGCCGGACCTCCTCCAGCTGCACTGCCCTCATCTCCGGTGTTAGAAGCTGTCTCAACCGAAGGTTGCTGGACACGATGAGGCCTGCCGCGTCATCCAGTGCGACCTCCAGCTCCATCAATGTCTCCAGCTCCAGCCATCGTATTCTAAAAGGGAAAACACAAACATCATCACTCAAGGAACAATTTAGTACAAGGATAGTAAGGCTAACAGGTAATAACAATGGCCAGCTGTGATTAGCTGATCACGTTACTTTCCGTGTCCTATACACTTCCCTTATGAGTCCATTTGTGCTGGTTCTATCCTAAACAGTTAATCAATCAAGTAATTATATCCCTAACATTCACATACCCTTTCTTTAGCAATCAAGCTAACATTAACATACATATTTAATCATACACTTTACCGTTACTGAGCTTGCTTGACTGACACATGGCATTCTTGAACTGGCATCTTCTTTCTTTTCTTGCTTTAATCCCATTCTCTGTTCGAGTCTAAGCATATAAGATGCTTAAATCTCTCGAACTTTGCTCTGATACCAACTTGTAAGGCCCCGTTACCGGTAGCCCTACTTTCGTGTTGGATTTACTCATAAACGCAGTTCTAAATATCAGAGTTAATTAAAACATTCGCGGAATATAAAAGCTTTCATAAAACATTTCATAACAAAACACCTCTTGTCTTAAAACAACATCTTATCTTTCAAAATAAACAAAACATTAAACTTAAACGTCTTGAGTCTTCCGATGCCAGCCCCTTATTCAGTGCCACGTGTCTCCTCAAGCAAGCTGCCTCATCCTACTCACCTGCGTGCATACTAAAAGTCAGCTACGCTGAGTGAGTTCCAGTTAATCACATAATCATACAATACCTTCTTACATTTCATACTTAACCTCTTAACTTTCTTACATACACACGTAAGTGCATATACTTTCATTCTTACCTTCATACTTCCTTTACATACATAATCATACGTTTTAAAGAGCCTTTCGCCCTATAACCTCACAGATATTATAAGGGTCTGGTCTCTAACATCACAGATATTATTAAGGTCTGGTCCCTAACATCACAGATATTATTAGGGTCTGGTCCCTAACATCACAGATATTATTAGGGTCTGGTCCCTAACATCACAGATATTATTAGGGTCTGGTCCCTTTGTTTCGTGTAACTGTACCGTACCTGTTCGTACATACTTTCCTTGACAATACGTGCAATCTCCGAAGAGCGTTCACGTACCATCATCATAACATACATACATTATGCATACATCATATATTCATACATACATCCTATCTTTCATCATACATATCAATCATATCTTAACTACCACCTGACGGTACATGCAATATCCGAAGATCGTTCACGCACCGTCAAACAATCATCATACATAAATCATACAAGGCATACACTTACCACTTAAGATAAGTGTATTAACTATCACATCAAGTATGCACACAGCCCCGAAAACATAACAAGGAAGTGGGGCTAGAAACTCACCTGAATCCTGTTGCGCTCTCCGTTAATCGTTATTCCCTTCTTGAGCTGTACACGGTTAACTGTATAATATTTACATGTATCAATTAACTACTACTACTCATGTTGTATTTCTATCTTTATATAACCCACAACGAACGAGGGTCCGGGGGCAGCGCCCCTGGCAGCGGGGTCTAGGGGCGGCAGCCCCTAGCAGGGTCCAAGGGGCACAGCCCCTGGCTGGGGTTAAGCTGCCTTAACACATTTTCCATTAGGGTTTTGAATCCTTAAATAATTTGCTACTTAAAGTCCAAGGGCTTCTTTGTAACTAAATCGTTCTTTTCTAAGTCCAGGGACTGTTATTGTCATTCAGTTAAACTTCTAATTCGTTATTGGTTCATAGCGAATTGGATTATCCTAGCGAACTGGTTCTTATAACGAACTGAACCCTTAACGAACTGGACTCTTAACGAATCCGTCCTTGTACGAACCAGTCCACATAGCGAATCAGTTCAAGTAACGAATTGGACCTTCTAATTCGTTATCTCCTTTAACGAATGGCTATAACGAAATTGGGGGGGGGGGGTTAATTCGTTATCTTTTCCTTAACGAATCAGGACACGAACTAAGACTAGTTCGTTATCTTTCCTTAACGAATCTACTTAACGAATCACCCTTAATTCGCTAAATTCCTGTTAGCGAACTAGGGTTTGGTCAGGGAATGTCAGAACATTCCCTGACATACCCTTAACCTCGTATTACTTTTCCGGCGCCGTCAGTGCCGGAAAGCCGCCGGAAAAACGCGAACTCACCGGAAAAAACGATTTTTAACTTGTTTTTCACCGTTTTTCACCTCGTTCGATCCAGATCTGAGCTAGGGTGATCCCTAAGCTCATCATAGGTTCGGTTTATACCCGATTCCACCCGGATCTCGTGATTTAAACGGTTTAACGGTGTCGGCTCGTTGTTTCGCAACTTTATCTAACGGGTTAAGCTCATACAATATTAAACTATCGTTACCTCGGTTTCCTTCTTGATTTCGGCTAGAGATAAGGAAGAACTAGAGAGAAATCTTAAGTGTGTGTTTTGGGTGGTGTATGGAATATGTGTGAATGAGGATTAAATGGGTATTAAGGGTTTTTATATTTATGGATCATGGGCTTAAGCCCATGGTCTTTCCTTCTTTCTTTCCTAACCCAAGTCCATAACCCATATTCATTTACCCAGCACTGGCCCAACTCGTATTCTATTTATCTAAACCGATAATGACCCACTATGAAATAACGAAATTTATTTTTTTATTATAATAACCGAAAGTAGGATGTTACAGTAGCTGACTTTTAGTATGCACGCAGGTGAGCAGATTAAAGAACTAGCATGAGGATGGCACATGGCATGGAGTGACCGGCTGGCATCTAATGATAAAGGAAATAATGTTTCAACACAATGTTTTATGTTATGATTTAAAGACAAGTTTGTAATGCTTTGTAAAGAATGATCGAAGTTTTATATTCCGCGAAAGTTTAATTAACTCTGATCTGTAAGAACTGTGTTTATGAGTAAATCCGACGCTAAAGTAGGGCTACCGGGAACGGGGCCTTACACGACTGCTCTCAGTAATTAGCCCACCAATCACCATCTTCAACCTCCCTACCAACACTTTAGAGATAACCTTATTCATACTTCCAATCAAACTAATCGGGCGGAAATCCCCTAAAGACACCAGATCTTTTACTCTAGGAATTAAAGCAATGAAAGAAGACATGCATCCGTTGCTGAACGGGCCCGAGTAAAAAAACTCCTTAAATATCTTTAGAAAATCTTCCTGGAAGCAGTTCCAGAACCGCTTGAAGAATCTAAAATTATATCCATCAGGACCAGGTGATCGGTCTCCTGCACATTCCCAAATGGCCTCCTTAATTTCTGCCAATGTGAATTCAGATATAAGCCCATTTGCCTCTACACTACTTAGTTTTCTTTGATGATTGGACACCAAAACCGGCCTAATTTGCACTTGTACCTCAAATCGTTTTGCAAAAAAATCAAACACCATGTCTTTCATAATAATCATATTAGCCTCCTAAATCCCATTCACAAACAGGCCATGTAATCTATTATTACTATGATTAGCATTTATTATACCATGAAAATACTTAGAATTCTCGTCCCCTTTCGAAGCCCACCGAACCCTCGACTTTCGTTTCAGATCCCGGTACTTCAAGTTCTCAAACTCTTTCACCAAACCAATACACTCCGCCCTTTTTTCAAGTTCTGCCTCGGATAACGGTCTATTTTCCCCAGCTGCTTCAAGTGACCGAATACACCATTTATTTTTCTGATACATCCCCTCTTTCAGAATATGAACTTGTTTCAATTTCACTTTAATTCGGTTTTCTAACCATCGAAGTTTAGTAAGCAATCCAAGATCCGCCGAACCTACGAACTTAAAAAACCCACATTGCTCTCGAATAAACTCCTAAAACCCTTCCAGTTCCAACCAAGAATTGTAGAAACGGAATAGAATATGCCCAAAGTCAGTCTCTACCGAGGTCAACAAGAGAGGCCTATGGTCCAAGCAATCTTTCGTTAATAAGGTTAATGAAGCAAGCGGCCATTTACCAACGAACTCTTTACACACCAACATTCGATCAAGCTTGCTAAACTTATCTCCCTTATCGGAGATATATGTAAACATACCTCCTCCCATCTGGTACTCCGATAGTTCAGCCTCAGATATAAACCGGTTAAACTCATCGGCATTCGATGTCACAAACTCCGAGTTTTGTCTTTCACACGGCTCTCTAACCTCATTAAAGTCTCCTATCATTACGCATAAACCGACTATCGACTTCCTAACCTCCAAAAGTTCGACCCATAAATTTTTCCGTTCAGCTGGATCGTTTGGTGCATACACATTCACAATAGTTAAAAAAAACTCCTACGGGTTTAATAATCCCACTAGTAACCAGAAATCTACGATGTTTTTGAGACCCAATCTTGCCGAAATAAGACGAATCCCAAATACTAAGAATACCACCAGATCATCCAACCGCGTCTACCGAATCAAACTCACACAATGACCTTCCCCAAAATCGATTAACCACCCATGGTGGTATCTCTGATGTTTTCGTCTCCTGGATACACACAAAGTGCACCCCATGACTGGTCTTCAACCCGCGAACCCAACTTGCTTTCTTGGACTCGCCTACCCCCCTAATATTGATGGAATTAAAATTCATGAGGAAACTGAAAAACCTCCATCATCGACGATAACCTTCCTAACCTCCAGTATATGATCAATCAATGAAGTCCCCGACTCCGCCCCCATTTTAATTGTCTCCTCTACTTCCTTATCCAACCCCTCCTCAACCTCTCCGGTTACCTGCGCTGATTCCATTAAGGAAGATCCACCACCAATACTTGGAATTATTGTTGGAGCATTACCCACGTTTGACGTCTCATCCATATTCTCTAAATTGGGAAAAGAAACCCCAGTAGGGCCACCCTTAACCGGATTCAGGTTCTTGGCCAAATCCATCGGGCTATCAGAAGTTGGGCTTCTAAGCCTCCTAGGTCTTTTTCTTGAGGCTAGAGTACAAATTCTTTTCATATAATTAAACTCCTTTTCATATAAATTCTTCGCGCCTAAACAACCTCTATGGTCCCCACCAGTCATTACTGGCTCCTTATTCCCCATGCACGCATGAGTCGTCTCTTTCTGCATGGGAGCAGAGCCGTCCTTTAACCATTCGAGCCCAACGCTCCTCGCCTTTTCTGGCGTCCCTATCGCAGACATACCTGCCACTGGCGACCTTTCCACCCCTTGCGTCATCGGAGAAGCCGGTTTGAATTCACCCTCATACAAATCCTCATCAACGTTACTCTCTACCGAAGCACCGGAAGACGACTCACTCGGCTTAGCATAGGAAGAATTTTCACAGAAACTAGGCACCCAAGTTTTCATATCTTCCGACACCCAAAACGGATATACTTTGCCATTCCATTTGGCCCTGATTTCCTCCTGGATGTGACTCCCGATATTTGTTAAAACAAAACAGTCTCCGGCTGAGTTATCCATAACTTGCCAAGAAAACTCTGACGAAAAAATTTTTGAACCAAACAACTCTCCAATTTTTTCATAATTAGAGCTATCCCGGAGCATAATCGGTAATCCAACTACTTTTAACCCAGCAAAGCGGTCAAACAGGACATCTTGGCCCTTCCAAAGGGTGGCCTCAGACAAGAACTTTTCACGAATTTGCACATGGTTACTTAAAAAATCCCTAGCTTGATACCGTTTGTTAAACACAACCATTATCTTAAGACCTCCAATGTATGAAATAGCCGCATCGAGAAACCCAGCCCCTGTTAACCACACTTTGCACTCGCAAAGCTCTTGAATACCCTTCTCCACACACATCACAGATCTCCCTAACACCTGTCCCGGATAACACAAACCAGGTGACTCCAAAAGGATTTCTTTCTTGACACCCATCTCCTTCCCCCCTCCACCATTTTCCAGTATCTCCTTATACGAGACCCCATCCTTTTTAAATGACTGTTGAAACTCTGACCTGTTCTCATTTTCCCTTCTTTGGTTACCACCATTAGTTTGCTCCATTACCCTGCCATTATTGACCCCCCCCCCCCCTTTGTTTTCCATACTTGGCTACAGAAACCTCCACCACCACGTGACCAATCTTCGTGCCCTACAGTTCCCCCGCAAACTTCAGAGAATCTTTCACCCCTTTGAATCTAAGGAAACAAAACCCATTTCCCCCTAAGTCCTTCTTTTTCGCCACATAAGCATCCGACATCGACCCTTTATCCCGGAATACTGCCCACAAATCGTTAGGGTCACACCTTCAGGGATATTTGATACGTAGAAAGATGTTTCTTTTCTTGACCCCCCGCCGTTGCCGGAATTATTCTCATATCGAACTTCCCTCCACTCCCTTCTCATATTAGTTTTTGATTACGTAATGGATCCAGGACCCGTAAGGGGATCAGATCCGTGTTTCATCACAACCAAACATTTTTTTTAATTTTTTTATATATTAACATTATTTAAGAGTAGTTTTATTATATTATATACAAAAATTTTTGATTACATATATAAATAACAAGTTTACATATGTGTAAAATTTATGTACTAACAAATTTACAAGGGCGTAATACAAAACATAGGTATATATAAAAACTAATTTTCAAAATTGTAATCGTAAATATAGATATAAAAAATGATAAAGCTACACTCAACTAGCATTAACATGCAAAAATTTTTATAAAAACCGTTAGTTTTCAAGGGTTCTTTCAAGTTCTTAAATAATTTAATAGTTCTGTAATGATACTCATAGACACACACACACACACATACACACACTAGTTTTTATCCCCCGTATTATGTGGGCTGTTTTACATTACTCGTTTTTAATATTTATATATTTTTTGTGTTTATTTTTATTTATTGTAATGAAATTATGATATACTAAGAGTTTGATGATAAAAAGGTTTTACAAATAACTAAGATGTTATAGCCCGGTTTAAAAGTTATATGGGTTTGGTAAGACCCAGGACCCGCTTATTTTTTTTACTATAAAATTTTTTCTTAATTATAGATAATATTAAAATCATATAATAATTTTTAGTATATCCTATTTTATAGGATTTTCACATCAATAATTTGATGAAAATAATTTTTAATTTAATGAGATGTTATAACCCGCAGAAGGAATATCTGGGTTTGACAAGACTCATACCCGTGAATTCAGATCAAATGCATCAGAAGCCTCCATTTAAAAATCAAGCAAATCTGATGACTCCAAAAAAAGGGGGAGCGACCATATCGCGACACGTAGGACATTTATGTTTTAGTTTACATTATATATATATATATATATATATATAGTGTTTTTATCTTTTTAATTAGTATAGTTAAATTAGTTAGATATATTAATTAGAGAGAGATTTATTATGGTTATACTAGTTGTATTAATTGGAGAGAGAGAGAGAGAGTGCTTTTATTGTTGCATTTTTATCTTTTTTATTTATTTTTAAGTATTTAAAACCTAAAATAAAAAAGATGTATATAGGCTTAAGTTTAAGAGAAATGGTATTAGTGCTAGAAATGCGAGAAATAAATATGAGCCACTAATATAAAAAAATGTAAATCCAACAATAAATGCACACACACTCTCTCTCTCTCTTCAATTAATACAACTAATATAACTTTAGTAAATCTCTCTCTAATTAATATATTTAACTAATTTAATTATAATAATTAAAAAGATAAAAACACTCCTTTAGTTTAATTTTTTATTTACACATTCTTCATTTTATTCAATATAAATACAATTTATTCATATAATATTATTTCTTTATATTAAAAAAATAATTACCACTTTATTTATTAGCATATATGAATGTGTTTTTTAGCACTAAATATTAAAACATAATATATATATTTTTTCAATTGTTATGCCTATAAAAATTATTGTCATAAATAATAATAAAAAAAATATCATACAAATGTGTCCATTAAATGTAAACAATAAATATACAACATACAGAAAGTTATATAACCTACACTTGTTTTGAGCAATAAAATTGTATAACATACAACAAGCATATAACTTACATATGTAATTCGACATCAAAAATTATATAAACTACACAAAGATACACATATCCTACACATGCGTAGGTTATATGTTTTTCGTATGTAGGTTATATGTTTTCTTATTCTTATAACAAGTGTAAGTTATATATTTTTGTGTAGTTGTATATTTTTTATTGACATTTAATGAAAACATGTGTAAGATAGTTTTTTGTATTATTTATTACAATGTAACTACGTGTTGATGGATATTGATATGTTGAGTTTGAAGAAATTGGTTTTGAATAAAAAGAAATTAATGTATGAATAAATTGTATTTGTGTTAGATAAAATTTTCGTGTGTAGGTTATATGTTTTCGTGTGCTTGTGTATTTTATTGATGATGAATTTTGTGTGTAGGTTATATGTTTTTCGTGTGTAGGTTATATGTTGTCTTATTCTTAGAACAAGTGTAAATTATACGTTTTTTGTGTAGGTTGTATGTTTTTTGTTGATATTTAATTCAAGCATATGTAAAATAGTTTTTTTGTATTATTCATTGTAATGTAAGTATGTGTTGATGGATATTGTATATTGAGTTGGAAGAAATTAGTTTTGGATCGAAAGAAACTTTAATGTATAAATAAATTATACTTGTGTAAGATAAAAATTCAAAACACAAAAAATAAGTTATAAAAATAAATGAGTTATTAATATTTTCCAATTATAATAATTTAATTAGTTATATTAATTAAGTAGATAAGTATTATGGTTTATTAGTTATACTAATTGAAGAAAGAGAATAATTAATACTTTTTTTATTTAGTTTTAAACATTTAAAACTTAAAACAAAAATAGTGGCCAATATTTATTTTTCGCATTTCTTGTAATAATATCATTTCTCTTTTGAACTATCCCTTAACAATACTAACCTTATAATTTAAAATAAAAAGTAAAAAATAATGATTGGTTTCGTAATTTTATGGTTTTCTCATGCACCCTCCCCGCTATAATATCACAGGTGGGATATTTATTGTACAAAATGATTTCTTTGTGCGATACATATGAATAAATGAATAATCCAAGATGCGACATATAGATTTTAGGGTGATGTACCAACATAATTATAGTGAGTCGACAATACTGAAAAAGAAAAAAAACACGATATATTTATAATCTACCTTTCAGTATTCCTTATTTTAGGGATTCTTATTAGTACTAATGTAACTTATTTCAAAATTTTTTCAATAAAATTTTGAGATAGCTAGTGTGTAAGCAGAGATGTTGATGAGGATGTGTTAAGTTGTAGCAACTTATATAAATATAGTTTTTATCCTCCGTATTACAGGGGGGTTGTTTTACATTATTTGTTTATAATATTTATATATATACCTTTTGGATTTTAATTTTATTTATTTTAAGAAAGTTAATAATATACTTAAGGTTTGATAATGAAAATGTTTAACAAATAAATGAGATGTTGTAACCCGGTTTAAAAGCTATTTGGGTTTGGTGAGACCCATGACCGCTTATTTTTTTTACTATGAAATTGTTTCTTAATTATAAATAATATATTAAAAAAAATCGGATACTAATTTTTTGTATATCCCTATTTTACATGAGTTTCATATCAAATATTTGGTAAGATTAAATTTTAATTTAATGAGATGTTATAACCCGTTTAAGGGTTATCTGGGTTTGGTGTGACCCATACATGTGAATTCGGGTCTAATGCATGAGATATCTCAATTTATAAATAAAGTAATTAATATAATGATTTGAGAGAATTTAAGAAGTTTTCGTTTATATATATTTTAAGATATTATGAGTTGATCAAATATACATATAATTACTAATTTACCATTCAACCCCCCCCCCCCCCCCCCACCCCCCCTCTATGTTGAAGGTCTACTGTATTTTATCCTAAATAAAGAACCTGAAGTTTGTACAATTTTGTGAGATTTTCATTCTAACAATAACACTAATTATAAAAAATTTTATAATTTGAATATAATGAAGATTATTATTATTTGATAATAATAATAATAATAATAATAATAATATAATTGCCGCTATTGTTGGCTCATTTATTTATGGAAATGGGAAATATGATCGATGAATGAATGTGTTCAGGATTTCAATTGGCCAGTGACGGAGCCAGAAATTTTTTCATGTGGGTTTGGAATTTTTCGATGCTTGGCTTTAGTAACTTAAGGGTACGTGGCAAGTTTTAATTGGGTATACAAACTACTCGTGTGTAATCATAAACTATTCGTCACGACTAGTTTATAATATTTGGAAATTTGTTGGAAATGACACCTAAAACCTAAAAAACGTTTTTATAAACGCTTATTTTGGGGATTTTCCTTAATAGAAAAGGTTATACAAAATAATTATAAAATAATATAATATATAGGAGTAATATTTAAAAATACTTTAATTGATATATTTCATTTAAAGTTTACGAATATGATAAAAACTATTATAAATAAATCACGGAAAAGCTCATGAAATTGTAAGAATATTTAACGGTCAACTATCATAGGTGTACTTTCAATTTTGAGAGAGAATAAAAAGGAAATTATTTAATAATAAAAGGTGTATACAGGTTTTGATAGGTTCACAGGATTATTTTTAAATAGACTCCACTAAACCACCAACTAAGTAATTAATTGTTATTGTATTAACCTCTTCTTTATCTTCTTTGAACATCGTCTTCTTTCTTCTTAACTTGTTGCCGGCCGGAAAAACGATCATTAAAATTTTTTTATAACAATATTCTTCTAAAATGATATATGGGTTCGTTCGCCAGAAAACGATGGGTTCGCTTGTTAATACGATAATATAGGTTATATATAAATCCGAGAAAACACCGAGTTCGGGGGAACCCGGTCACATAGCCGTACCTCCGCCACTGCAAGTGGCATGACATCAAATTTTGTTCGATTAGTTGAGGGTTACTATCTTCGTTCATTCATTCACCCAACACACGTGCAAGTTGACAAGTTGTCACACTAAACATTTAATATATAATAGGGTATAGCCCGTGTTAGAGCATTCCATTTGCCTTCGATACATTTGGATCCCTAGCTCCCGAGATGGTTCGCTTCTTGGAGCGGGTGAAGAAGGTGGTCCACAGTGACTCGCAGAGCCCGAGGAACATTTAATCACTACGTTTTCTAAAATATAAAAACTCTTCACTCACAACACCTTAAATCACTTTCTATATTATAAAAACACCCCCTCACATAATATGAGGGCTTGGATGAGAATGCTCTTACACACGGGTAGAAAAGCATGTCAACAAACATAATAAATTTAAACAACAAATTCAAGCAACACAAAACTTCTTCAAACTTTCAGACCAAAACGTTAACCATTTACATGTTCTAGATTTTAAAAGTTAAAAGTTACAATAAGTTAATGTACATCGAACAACCAAAAAACATCAACAAAAGACATAAACATGTTCTTTAATATTAAACCACAATCAACTTCTTCAAGCATTCTACCCAAAGAAACTCATTTTGCTTCACGACCTGAAAACAATAGCATCCAAATTAAATATATTTAATAATGAGTAACATTTGAACATTAATAAAGTTGTTTTTTATTACATTTTTGTTTTTATTAAAACAAAATAACATACAACAACAAAGTATATGACAACATAAAACATCATTCTAACTTAAACCATTAAACCATAAAGATATATCAATAAAAACATTTTTTGGTTGTCATTTTATACCTGACAAATTTGATACTCTTATAAAACAATCCGTTTTGAAATATTTTCATTTTGAAATATTTTCAAAATAGTTACAAAATATAAAAAAATTGGAATTAGTCAACTTAAAAAAATTATGATTTTTTTTTTATTTTTGACCAATCTTGCAACAAACTTTTAGATCACTGACATTAATATTTTGTTAAACTTGCAAAACATAAAAATGTTTTACAATAAATGAATTTTCAAATAATTTTGGAAAGATTAAAAAAAATTATATTGACTTTGAAAATATTTAAATGTGAAAAAATATGTACAAACATATATATACCATATATACATGTATTTTAATAAGAATATATTAAAAATGTGGAAATTAATTGTTATATTTAAATGAGAATATTATTAAAGACATTACTAACGAGCGTATATGAATATCCCGTACAAACAAAAAATGTAATAGACACGTATTTAAGATATTGACATTTTATGTTGTATATATTAGGAAAATGAATTAAATTAAAATATATTAAATGGTTATTTAAGTTATAAATCTGTTTATCAAAATTTCTAGAACTATCAAAACTAATAATCGTCAACAATATTAAAGGAAGATATTAACTTTAAAAATTTTAGAAAACACCGACCCACATTATAGTCATTCCCATAAATAAATAAATAAATTATACTCAACTTATTTATTTGAAATTCAAATTATTAATTTGAATACACGTAAAAAATAATAATTATAAATAATGACTTTCAACTTTATTATATGATTTGATTAAATTAGAATATAATAAATTGTTATTTAAGTTATAAATATGTTTACCAAAATTGTTAAACGAAATTTGTTATAGTCAAAGATCTTAAATACAAAAAATATTACAAAAATCATGGCATAATGTAATCTTGAAATTATTACTTTTTTTAGTCGATCCATAATTAATATTATTTTATTACCGTCAATGAAATATGCATTCAATTTTGTTACAAACCCATTATCATTAATTGTGACATTTATGTCTAATTATAAATTCGTCAAATATATAAGATAGGAAGATTGTTGAGATTAGAAACTAATAAACATTATATAATTGACAATGGAAACCAAAATTTTCCATAACCAACTGTAATATATCTTTTTTAAAAATCAAATTCAAATTCAAATAATATTTTGAATTTATATAGTGCATTAATTGTTACAGTTTCCATAATCAAATGATGACACCCATTAACATTAATTATGACATTTATGTCTCATTATACATTGGTCAAACAAAAAAGATGGAAAGTGTGTGAAAATTAGAACTACTGAAAACTTAATCTTACTAATAGAGGTTGACTATAATATTGACAGCTGAGAAATATGTTTTGGAAGTGCAAAAAATATACATAAATACATAAATAATAACAAAAATATACATCAGTATTAAACAAAAATACATAAATAAATGAATAATAACAAAAATATACATCAATACTAAACAAAAAATAATAAATCTTATCAACAAATCCTCAATCCATGAAGTTAACTATATCAAGCTGCAGACATAACCTGAAATGAGAAAGTTAAATATTAATATTAATATCACATAATAAATAAATTACCAATTATAGAAGATTTGAATTATGTAAACAAATATTCTAATTGATAACCGGAATATTTGAATCGCGTTACTGGAAAAACGAAATAGAGAAAATCTCCATTGTATCTACGATTTTGATATAGAACCTAAAGAGAATATAAGAAAATCAAATAATAATTAATATAAATACAAACAAAAACGGAAAACAACAATCTTACCGGAAACTTTACCGAAAATCTTTACCGGAAAACCGTAATAACTTTAAAATATTAATTCTATATTGGATTTTGATATACAACCTAAATAGATTATTACAAAATCATATAACAATTAAAATAAATATAAAACCATATCGGAAAACCTTACCGGAAAAAGATATAACCTTGTCGGAAAATCATATAACATTGTTGGCCATTAGAGTATAATATATAACCTTACCGGAAAACGATTAATCCCGATCTACATTACCGGAATATAGAAGATGGTGGATGGTGGAGTTAGTAAGCCGAGAGAGAGAGAGAGAGAGAGAGAGATTAAAATGATTAAGGTGGAAAATTTTAAGGTTTAAATAAGTTTTTTGGGTGTTTGGTGAACAAGA